>NW_027494131.1:0-306860 GCF_021521415.1 Bidens hawaiensis | reverse complement strand
ATCCAAAGTGCAACAGGTGCAACTATCATCATGTTGGCCGAGTGACCGAGTCAAGTGTCAAAGATGCGGAAAGATAGGTCACCAAGCGAAAGAATGTAGAGGAGACCTTGCGGCAAAGGGTGCTCCTAAGCAACCGATGACTAAGGGATGTTTTGAATGTGGACAGGAAGGTCATTTCCGGAAGGATTGCCCCAAGCTGAAACATAATGACAACAATGGGGGCAATGGAAGTGGCAGTAACGGTGGAGGAAATGGCAAAGGAAGAGCGTTTGTGATTGGATCGGTCAAGCCCGCAATGATCCGCATGTGGTGTCCGGTAAGTTCCCTGTAAACGATTATTTTGCTTCTATTTTGTTTGACACTGGAGCTGATAGGAGTTTTGTGTCGAAAGCCTTTAGCCAACTTTTAGACCTTACTCCAACCCCGTTAGACGCTAAGTTTCCTGTTGAATTAGCTAATGGTAAAACTGTGGTAACAACTCATATACTTGCGGGATGTAAGTTGAAACTGTCAGGTCATGTTTTTGACATCGACCTTATTCCTTTTACGCTTAGTAGTTTCGATGTCGTTGTCGGCATGGACTGGTTATCCGAGAACCGAGCGGAGATTATATGCCATGATAAAATAGTCCATATTACCACCCCTTCCGCGAGATCATTTCGGTCCGAGGCGAGAGAAGCGGCATGACCAACAGCATCATCACCCTTATGAAAGCACAGAAGTATCTACGAAAGGGTCATCCGGCAATTTTGGCGCAGATTGTTGAGAAACCCGCGGAGGAGAAACGAATTGAAGACATACCGGTTGTGCGAGACTTTCCGAAGTTTTCCCGAGGATTTGCCCGGACTCCCTCCTATTCGTCAAGTCGAATTCCAAATCGAGTTGACACCCGGTGCAGCACCCATAGCACGAGCCCCGTATCGACTCGCACCGGCGGAACTTCAGGAGTTGTCCACTCAGTTGCAAGATCTGTTGGATAAGGGTTTTATCCGACCTAGCTCATCGCCATGGGGAGCCCCTGTCTTGTTTGTTCGAAAGAAAGACGGGACTTTCCGAATGTGCATCGACTACCGGGAATTGAACAAGGTGACGGTCAAGAACCGTTATCCTTTACCCCGAATTGATGATTTTATTGACCAGCTTCAGGATCGAGTTACTACTCGAAGATCGATCTACGATCCGGTTACCACCAGTTGAGAGTGCGCGAAGAAGATATTTCAAAGACGGCTTTCAGAACACGGTATGGTCACTACGAGTTCTCGGTTATGCCTTTTGGCCTAACCAACGCGCCAGCCGTATTTATGGATCTCATGAATCGAGTATGCAAGGCGTACCTCGACAAGTTCGTGATTGTTTTCATCGATGATATTCTTGTCTACTCCAAGAACGAGACTGACCACGAAGAGCACTTAAGGATAATTCTGGAACTACTGAAGAAGGAACAACTGTATGCTAAACTCTCGAAATGTGAATTTTGGCTTCGCGAGGTTCACTTTTTAGGACATGTGATCAACGAGAATGGTATCCATGTCGATCCCGGTAAGGTAGAGGCCATCAAAAACTGGAAGCACCTAAGACTCCGACTGAGGTGCGACAATTCCTAGACTGGCCGGCTACTATCGGCGTTTCATCGAGGGATTTTCAAAGATTGCTCAACCCCTCACCGCTTTGACTCACAAGGGCACTAAGTACAACTGGGGTGACGCGCAAGAATCCGCTTTCCAACTATTGAAAACCAAGCTTTGTAGCGCCCCTATTTTAGCCCTCCCCGAGGGAACGGAAAACTTTGAGGTACACTGTGACGCATCTATACAAGGTCTCGGTTGTGTGCTGATGCAACTCGAGAAGGTTATAGCCTACGCCTCTAGACAACTACGGGTTCACGAGAAGAACTACACGACCCATGATTTGGAACTCGGAGCTGTGGTGTTTGCTCTTAAGATATGGAGGCATTACTTGTACGGTACCAAGTTTACCATTTACACCGACCACAGAGTCTCCAACATATCTACGATCAGAAAGAGCTGAACATGCGACAGCGTCGTTGGGTCGAGCTGCTTAAAGATTATGATTGTGCCATCAAGTACCACCCTGGCAAGGCCAATGTGGTGGCCGACGCCCTCAGCAGAAAAGAAACAGAAAAACCCAGACGAGTAAGAGCATTGCAACTTACGATTCATGCCAGCTTACCCGATCAGATTCGCGATGCGCAACTGGAAGCTTTGAAAGATGATAATCTTCCATCGGAACTCATGCGGGGCATGAGCAAGCAACTTGAAACCAGATCGGACGGGGTCCGATATTTTGAGAACCGGATTTGGGTTCCACGATACGGAGAATTGAGAACTCTAGTGATGGACGAAGCTCACAAGTCCCGATATTCTATCCACCCTGGCTCAGATAAAATGTATCATGATTTAAAGGCACTTTACTGGTGGCCGAACATGAAAGCCGACATTGCCACCTACGTGAGCAAATGCTTGACTTGTGCCAGAGTCAAGATTGAATACCAGAAACCATCTGGTCTACTGCAACAACCGGAACTCCCAATGTGGAAATGGGAGCACATCTCAATGGATTTTATTACGGGTTTGCCTAAGACACCGACGGGATGCGATACCATCTGGGTGATCGTTGACCGGTTGACTAAATCGGCACATTTCCTAGCGATTAAGGAAACGGACAAAATGGAAAGACTGACTCGTGTCTACATGAAGGAAGTAGTGTCGAGACACGGAGTGCCTGTCTCGATCATTTCCGATCGAGATTCTCGTTTTACCTCACACTTTTGGAAGTCGCTGCAAAGCGCACTGGGCACACGTCTCGATATGAGTACAGCATACCATCCTCAGACGGATGGGCAAAGTGAACGGACTATTCAGACCCTGGAGGATATGTTGCGTGCATGCGTTTTAGATTTCGGAAAAAGTTGGGAACCCCACTTACCCTTGGTAGAGTTTTCGTATAATAACAGCTACCACGCAAGTATTAAGGCAGCGCCGTTTGAAGCGCTGTACGGACGGAAGTGTCGATCACCACTCTGCTGGGCAGAGGTGGGTGACAGCCAAATCACTGGTCCGGAACTGGTACTCGAAACCTCGGAAAAGATCGTTCAAATCCGAAATCGCATGGCAGCAGCACGAGATCGCCAAAAGAGTTACGCCGACAAGCGCCGAAAACCTCTCGAATTTAAAGTGAACGATCGGGTGTTACTCAAAGTCTCACCTTGGAAAGGTGTAGTTCGCTTTGGTAAGCGAAACAAACTCAACCCACGGTATGTTGGTCCGTACCGGATAACTGAGCGCATTGGTCCGGTGGCGTACCGACTGGACCTACCAACAGAACTCAGTGGCGTACACGATGTATTCCACGTATCAAATTTGAAGAAATGCCTATCTGATGAAACCCAAGTAGTCCCTTTGGAGGAACTGCAAGTTGATGAACAGTTACGGTTCATTGAGGAACCAGTCGAAGTTTTGGATTGGGAAACCAAAACACTCAAACACAGCAAAATTCCAATCGTTAAGGTTCGTTGGAACTCGAGACGTGGACCGGAGTTCACGTGGGAACGCGAGGATCAAATGATGAAAAAGTATCCCCACCTTTTTGAAGGGCTAACCAAACACCGAAAACCGCGAAACCCGGCAAACCGTCAAACATCACCGGAGGTATGAATTAAATTTCGGGACGAAATTTCTTTTTACTAGGGGATGATATGACAAACTGAAAATTTTTCTTCTTACTCTTTCAGACTCTCATCACGACTTGACTCAAATTTTCGGGACGAAAATTCTTTAACATGGGAATGATGTGACAATCGTCAATTTCAGGTTAACTCCGTTAACTCAACTCCGTCAATTCAAACTTTAAGATCGTTGAATCTATAACGTACACTTCATTACATTTAAACTAGGGTTTAAATGACGCGTAACACTTACTACATGTGTAGTCTTTCGGGATTTGCACCGAAACGCAAACGAGTTGACGCAAACGATTGATAAATAAACGATAAACGTAAAAACAATAATTATGTGATTATTATGTGTTAGGATTATGTGCTATGTGATAAAACTATGGTCATGTTAACTTATTGGGCAAGTATGATGGAATGTTCTAGAAAAACAACACTTGGAAAGAAGAGGGACTAGAGTGTAACTTGTATTATTATAAATACATCACTAATAAACAAACCCTAACTTATTATTAACCTACAACCCTAAATCGGCTCTCTCTCCCTCTCTTGATCCACGGCTGCCGTCCACCTTCATCACACACACACACATCAATCAAGAGATTAATCCAAGAACTAGGTGCTAGGAAGGTATACTTGATCATCTCTTACCTCCTTGTTGTGTAATTTTGATGTTTAATGGGTTGTATGTAAACCCTAACTCAGCCGATTATATGTATGTATATGATCAATATGATAGTTGTTAGTTGGATAATAGATTGATAACTAGATTGATGTTGTTGCATGATTGATTGTTGTTCTTGATTTGAATTAAAACACAAACCCTAATCTTGTATGTATGGTGTGATTTATATGCATGGATAGTAGTTATGGTGTCTAGAGGGTTATATGGATGCATGATAGTTCATAGATTGTTATGATGTTGAGTTTTGATGTGAACAGATTCTGGACAGAATATATATACGATGTTTAACTGACTGTAACGAAGTGTAAACGTGAAAATTGATTGAGATTGTGGGTACTGCAGTAAACTAGGTTGAGTCTAGTTTCTATAAAGTATAAATTCGTAATTTTTGGATAAGTGGAAGTATACTTTTATGATTTTACAAAAACGTGATGCAAAGCTGAGCTGTTAGACCTGCTGTTAGGTTATATTGTAAATTCTATATCTCATGAACTACGAGGCCAATTGGGTTGGTTCCACTTCTGGAAGTTGACTCACTGAGTTAGGAACCAAACCCAAGTGGTCTTGCATTTATTGGATTTTTCGTTTACCGGGAATTGCAAATAACATTCTGTTGTGCATGAATCTGACTGATATGAGTTTACTGTAGTGTTTTGATCATTATGAGAAATCTATATGGAATAAAAATAATATAAAATATGTTCTGGAAACCTAAGACATGTATGTTTCAGTGGTGATTTTTGGTGAATTAATTGAGATGATATGATCGGTGAAATAGTACAATCTTTCAAGTAGAAATTCTGTCACAATGAAACTAGCTGCTGAGTTGTGTAGGAATGCATGAAATATGATAGTTTTTATATAATTGTTGTATTTTGACCAAAATACCCTTGCGGGGAATAGTTGCTAGTTTGATTGCCATGAATTGACCAAATTGCCCTTATGGGGAATAATGGTTAGTTAGTCTTTGTTTGTTGACCAAAATGCCCTTACGGGAATAATTGCTTGTAAGTATGTTATTAATACATGACACGAAAGTAATTGCTCACTCGTGTATCGTATCACAATTGTACTTGTTTAAATCACACACGGTTCACAAACGAAACACGAAACATGATACGTGCATAGGTATTATGTGCCGAGTCTAGAGACTCGTTAAACGTTCCGATACTTAGAAAATCTCTTTGTTATTTTAGAACGCTAGAGAGTTTTCTACGACGCGCATCACTCGGTGATCTAATTTGGAATATTCTTCGCAAACAGTGAGTTCACTTACCCCGCTCTTTGAACTGTTTTCAAACGTTTTTCACTTGGGGGAGATAACATACTCCGATAAACGCATTTTTGAGATAAACACATATTTAAGATTTTGTTATAAATTATATATATCACTTGTAGAGGCTAAGCGGCACGTAACCCTTGAAGTCCCACGCATCGAACCGGTTAATATTTGGAATAGCGAGTCACTGTTGAGTAGTACTACTGGGTTTGACAAACCCCACCCGACGCTAAGCTCAACTGGAGGTTGAGTGGGTGTAATTTTTGGCTAACACTTACCATGGTCTGGGTTGACCTGGTGACGGGCACTTGATAAACAGTCAGCTTCGGTCTCGAACCACTTAGTAATACTTGTTGTATAGATTAGCTACCTATCGATATATAATTTGACATAACATTATCTGGTAACACTTAAACGCTGTAACGTGGTTACACACTTAAACGCTGTAACGTGGTTACACACTTAAACGCTGTAACGTGGTTACACACTTAAACGCCGTAACGTGGTTACGCAAAACTTTTAAACGCCGTAACGTGGTTACGCAAAACACTTAACGAAAACGCTGAACTCAAACGCTAAACGATTTGTCTTATATAACTTGTGAACTCACCAACCTCGTGTTGACCCCTTTTAGTATGTTATTCTCAGGTAGCCGAGGCGGGCGCGCGGTTTAGGAGCATGCATTAATTGTTAAACATCTTACTCTGCAAACTTAATTTTAACATTTACATTTGGTTTTAAGTCGTCCTGCGTGACGCAACTTTTGAATTAAGGTTTTACGCTTCCGCACTTATTTTTCATTTAAACGTTTTCTTTGGTTTGGTTATAACTAATGATTCCGATCCTGCCAGTTCACACCCTCTGACGGTAAAACTCCGTTAGTGGATTTTGAGGGTGTGACAGACATGTAGCCCACTATCTCACCTGCTCACCTTACCACTTAACCTCTTATTTACCCCTACCACTTAGCCACTTTAATAACGAATAACGTTATGCCACTTTGCCACTTTAATAACGTACAACGTTATGCCACTTTGCCACTTTAATAACGAAGTCACGTATAGGCTTACCCTACCACCTACTATCATCATGCCACTAACACTCTTACTAGACTCTTGCCACTTCTAACACACTCTACCTCTACTTGTCTACAACACACTTCATATCATTACATTATTTACATAATAAGCAAGTTACATTATAACATTTACACACTTAATACCACTTAGAGATCATTTCCCTTGCCGACACGTGCAATATCCGAAGATCGTTCATGTACCGACAAGCTTTCTTTCATAACGTTCATACATCATTCTTACATTACATACAATATTCATATCTTTATTTATAACCTGACGGTACGTGCAATATCCGAAGATCGTTCACGTACTGACAAGCAAAGAAAGGGGCTAGAAACTCACCTGAACTCTGCTTCTTCCTCCGATAGTTGTTAATCCCTTCTTTAACTGAGCTCGGCTGACTGTACAAGTTACATGTATCAATACTCATCTGATCTAATCTAGTGGACTCGTGTTAGCTTACTTTTAGCATTTTAGGGTTTTTCCTTTTTTTTAACTCTCTTGCATTATATCACATTAGGTCCTTACAATGCATTCCATGTATATGTATACGGGCCTCATTGTAGGCGAACTTGGATATAAGCGAATCAGTAAGCGAACTTAATCCATAATCGAACTTATGTAAGCGAACTTAATCAGGAAGCCAACTTATGTAAGCGAACTTAATCCATAAGCGAACTTATGTAAGCGAACTTAAACAGGAAGCTTGTTGTAGCGAGCAGCTGCTGCCATGGTTCATTTTGCCATCCAAAACACGCATTTCGTGACCTTAATTCGCTTATTAAGGTTCGAACTTAGCCCCAACCGTTCCCTAGACCAATTTCAGCCTAAACTTGATCCGAACAATTCATAAAGTTTGATCTTTTTAAGCTAAACTGTTCCAACTAGATCTAGGGTTCATTTTAGACGACCGTTCATGTTTACAGGATTGTTAGATCCATATAATCATAAAGTTTACTACTTTATGTTTCTTTTAGACTCGATCTATCATACGTTTAAGTTGTCAAGGCCAAACGTTAATAAAAATGTAAACTTTAAGATCAAGAACATACCTTTACAGGTTCGTTTGGTCTCGGTTAGCTTGCTTACGAATTTAAAACCTTGAACCTAGCTTGTGTATGGAAGATCTATCTATATTCGGCTTGATTTTGGTCTCGGAACTCATTTCTCTCTCGCGGCCGTTAGTATGTAGGTGTGTATGTGTGTGTTTGAGTGTGTAGAGAATAAGGTGGATAAGATGGATGGAAATGGAAAGGATTAGGGTTTAAGGGGGTATTTATACTCCTTTAAGCCCATGGACCTAAGGCCCATCTTTCCTTTTTGGTCCATAACTAATCCCATCTTATTATCCTACTTACTCTTTCATATTTTGTTATTATTATCGCTCCGCTACTCATTTATTTCACCCGACGCAAATAATATATTAACTATTATTCTTAGAAATTTCGGGATGTTACAAACAGGTTATGAGTTATGTTATGTCCTGATTTAGCAGTTCATGTTGTATGTTATCTTATGACTTAGCAGGTTACTATTTATATTATTTTATAATTTGGAATATGCAGTAGCATGTGTGATTGTTAGAGTGTACAACAGTTATGCCTTGAGGTCAACATAGCTAATATGATTTAGATTATTCTTAAACATTTTATATAACTTTATAAATGTTATGTGAAGATATCAAATTCTAAATTTGACCTCAAGAGTCAAAATTCTTTAGTTCTTTTATTAAAAATCAAATTTTGATCGGTAACATATATTCATATACCAAATTTTAAGTTTTTGTGTGATGAATAATAGTACTAATATGATTTATGTTGTTTATAAAAAAAATCATAATGTCTGCTTGTTATGAAAATCTCGTGGATAAAAGAACAAATACATGAATAGTTAATATTAAGAGCAGATTCTGTCCAATTGGTATTGCGCAACATCTGGAAAGTATTAGTGAAGAGAAAATGCATACGATTCTTCCCAAAAAAATCCGGACCCGTTCTCGTAGGACCGGTTTAAAGACATGGGCCGGCCCATTTGTAATAAGTCATGTTTCAGGTTTGAGATATGTTGCAAAATGGTCCTGGTTTGAAATGGTTTCAGTTTGGGTCGTACCCGTTACACATTCCAATTGATTGTGTTATACTTAATTGTTTTATTTATTTATTTATTTATTTATTTATTTATTTATTTATTTATTTATTTATTTATTTATCATTGCATCGTTATGGATGTAGGAAACATATGGACCGGTAACACTGAATGAGATAACATGTTGGAATCATGATATGCTTGTCGAAGGCACGATTTTGAAAATTGGAAGATGCTGTTAATATGTATGATACGTATGCTGATCCAGGGTTATGTCGTGTGTGTAAAACTTTCTTTTTTTACCGAGACTTGTGCAATTGTAAAAAGGTTCAAGTTGCTAAAGAAGCTGCATTTGCTATTGTAAAAAGGTTCATGTTAACAGTTGTTAAAGCTAATAGTTGTTAAATATTATTTTATATACCAAGCTCATTTCACTATCCAATTCATCTTTTTTCAATTTCCGTGACCTTTTGACCTTCTCTATTTTCTTTTCCAACAATTCATTTTATTTTTTTTGATATCTTCTTTTATTTAAGATATTTATCATCTGATTATAAACTAAATTCAGTGGTTAATATTTGCATGCACATATATGTAACATAGTAACGTGGCATATATGTAATACAACAGCATGTACTACGTATATGCAATATGTCCAAATACGTATGCCTAAAACATAACACACATTCAATGCGTACTACGTAATGAAAAAACATAATTTACGTACTACATGTATACGTTATAGCTAAAAATTTATGTAACAAACCGGACAATAACATTCTTTCAGCTACAATACATAAATGCGCTGCAACTAAAAAAGCTATAGTACATATATGCACCACAACTAAAAAATACATAGTATAAAAATATTTTCAAATGCTCTAACATTACATTTTCATCATTGTGACTTTGTACTCCATAATATATGGCCCTCCATCAAACATTGCAAGATCGTGCTATATACGCGCATTATATGTTTTACTTCCATTTGTAGTATATGCATTTACGCACATATGAATGCAAGTTTAAATTGTAACAGTTAGCTACAAATTTCATAATGTCTTCAAAACCGCCATACACATACCATAAGATACATATTCATGTTCGTTGTATTCTTACATCTCCAATTCTGACAACTAATACACGAATTGGTCCGATTCTACCAGACATTTATCATGTATTTTAAACAAATTCTAACAACCAATTGACACTTTTTAATTAGTCTTGTCTTTGCTTCTCCCATTTATGCCTTTCAAGCATCTTCTATACTTGTTTTCATTAAATTTCTAACTCTTGTTGTTCTCTGTTTTTGATATCTAGTCTTCTTCATTCTCATAAGCACATGTTTGCAAATTAAAGTTGACAATTAATATCTACATATAACACGGTAGTAATACAAAAGCAATGCATGTATGTAATACATCATTATCACGTATATATAATGCACCGGTACATTGTAAGTGTAATATTTACACATTTGTGTTGCATATATGTAATACAACTGTTATACATATATTCAATATAACTAAGTGTATGTAACCTTATGTACTACATGTCTAAATATGTATACCTATAACATAAAACACATTCAACACGTACTGCCTTGAAACACCTTTTACATACGTGCATATTGCGTATATGTAATATACCAAAACCGCGTATACGTCTAATACATTAGTAACACATACATGCAATACAAAGGTTTATTTCATATTGATAATACATTTGTATTTCATATATGTAATACATATCAATCGCGTGCATATCATTAATGCATATATACATGTAATACAGTTGTATTGCATATATGTAATACACAAGATCCACGTATACGTGTAATACCTTAGTAATGCATGCACGTAATACACAGGTGTATTGCATATATGTAATACATCTGTATCACATGCACATCGGTAATGCATATACATGTAATGCAACCGTATTGCATATATGCAATACGTCAGAGCTGCTAACGCGATAGCTTGATTGGGCACACAATAAGCCTAAACGATGACATAATGTGTGAAATTGAACATTACAAACGTTTACATGTTATTTTTCTCTTAATTTTGTTTGATTGCGCAGCAGATATGGACATGGACGGTCGAAATAGCGATTCTGAAGCAGTTAATAGTCGTTCATTGGTCACACATACTACATACCCAGACTTGTATTCCTCGTCCATTATTATTACAGTTAAAAATTAGTATCTTAATATGTATTTCATATATTTATTAACAACAATATATAAAAATACAATTACACCTTTATTTACACATTATTTAAGAGTTTAGCTATGTTTGAGACAGATTAAATAGTGATAATCTTTAAATAAATAGAAATGAAACTAATAAACAATTCCATCACAAAATACCGTTAATAAATCCATATGAGTACCAAAACATGTCGTAAAAACCATTACTTGACAACTCATAATCAATTTCAAGGAAGCAATACACAGAGACACCTAATAACCAATTTTAAGCTTGTAAAATAGAGAATAGTTCAGTCACCAATCTAATCAATTAAACCTAGCATGAAAACATATCTTAAACATATAAGTATCAAATAATAGAAACAAATCACCACATCAAGCAAGATCTACATGAAAAATCACCGAAAAATTAAGAAAACAACCAAAATATCCACCCAATTCTGTTGCGAACTCGCCACTTGCTTCTGGTTAACCCTAACTCTCATGACACACGCTTAAACGGTGAACAAATCTTGTATGTACTTCGATTCAAAAAACAAAAACAGAGACGGTTGAACATGATGAGTAAATCAGAGTAATACGCCTAATTGGTGTTGATAATGTGTGAAACTGAATAATATTTATGCTTACCCGATAGCGTACTTCCTTTCCCTGCTTGAATTCATAGTCGATTGGTTGAAACATATGATCGATTGGAAGAATATCAAAAATCCTAAGTTTATTGGTCTGGGTGTTGAGTGAACGATGAGAGAAGAAATACTAATTGTATTTTTGTGCATCTTCCACATTTACCCTTTTTCATTAAAAAACCACATTTTTTTTCTATTTTTCATTTTCTTTTTTTTTAGCTATTGATCAAATAAAATCAATGGTTCTAGTGGAGTTCTCTAGTTCTCTCTTTAAAAGGAGTTCTCTATTGATCTCACCCCTATATATATATATATATATATATATATAGGGTGGGGTTAAAATAAGAAGTATAGTTTGTCTAAGAAGTGTAAGAAGTAATCTGGTGCGTTAGATATGTTGATCTGACGGTGGATATGGAAAGTGTGTTTTTTGTTTGGTGTGTTTTATTTTAGTTGTGGTGTGTTTTTTGTTCGGTGTATTTTAATAAATATAGTGGTGAAAACATACTTTCTACACTTCTTAGGATAAATCTACTTCTTATTTTAACCTTGCTCTATATATATATACACACACACACACTAGTTACAACATGGTATAGACTCTAGATCATTCTTTTCTGAAATGATCTAAGTATAAATAGTTATAAAATATCTTTGATATTTACATGAAAGATTTTAGCCAAATATCTAAGATTTTTCTAGAGTTTGCCTTAAAAAATATTGAGATTTTCTAAATATGTTGGGCTTTTTATCTTGATAGAAAAGTCTAGAATCTCGTCCATTGCATTCTGAATTTATGCGGACATGACAATTAGCTGGATTTTAGGAGTGGATTTAGGGAGGGGGGTTGTTGATTCTTCACAATTAAAACTTTTAAAACACATTTAAAACTCACAATTAAAACTCATTTAATTTGGTATCAGAGATTCGTGGCTTTGATTCTTCACAATTAAAACTCATTTAATTGTGAAGATTTTTATAAAGAGGTATATTGTTTGGGTCTTCATCTTCATCATCCCCCCATTTAAAAGTTTTATTCATCTTGGTCTATTAGAGCTAATGCTACTATCTAAAGATGAATAATATTTTATTTCAAAAGAAAATTTAATTAATTTATTTAAATATAACTAATCCAAATTCTATTTATATCAAAGGAAAGATTTTTCTAAAAGGATATAAGGTAATAACTCTGCATTGTTATGTAGATACAGGGGCAAGTCTCTGCCTAACAAGCAAACATGTTATACCTGAAGATCTATGGGAAAATACTCCCAAAGATATCAAAGTGACAATTGCAAATCAAGATACAATTAAATTAAATAAGGTTTGTAGAAACCTTATAGTGTATTTCTCAGGAGAACCATTCCCCATTCCTATAATTTATCAACAGGATACTGGAATTGATATACTCCTTGGAAATAATTTATGTCAACTATATGGGCCTTTCACCCAATGGTTAGATAGAATATCTTTTCATCATAATCAAGAAATGATTTTGATAAAAAAAATAACAAAAGCTTTTCAAGTGGAAAGCCAGGTTTTCTAGAATCAATGAAAAAAGATTTAAAAACAAAGCAAATCCCAGGTACTAATATAACTCAAGAGGTTATAAAACAAGATGAAAAATATTTTCTCGAAAAATATTTTCTTGAAATACAAAAATACTAAAAAAAATAGAAGAACTACTTGAAAGAGTATGCTCAGAAAATCCTATTGATCCTGAAAAATCCAAGAAATGGATGAAAGCATCAATTAAAATTCTTGATCCTAAAACTGTAATCAGGGTAAAACCTATGAAGTACAGTCCACAGTTAACAGACAGATCAGGGATTTACTTGATGTAAGGCCCCATTACCGGTGCCCTATTTTGGACATTGGATTTACTCATAAACACAGTTCTAAATATCAAAGTTAATTAAAACTTTACGCGGAATTTAAAATTTTCATAAATATTACACAATAATTCATAACTTTTCTTAAAACATAACTTGAAACATGTCTTTCAGTTCAAACATTAACAAATAAGTCTTCATATGCCAGCTTCTTTATTCATCTGTCATGTATCTCCCATCAAGCCAGCTGTCTCATCTTACTCACCTGCGTGCATACTAAAAGTCAGCTACGCTGAGTGAGTTCTAGTTAATCATACAACATACAATCCGTTCACATTCTTGCATACATGCCCGAAGGGGTGTACATTATTCATACTTTACTTTTACATGCATATCTATCCATACTATTTAAAGAGCCTTCCGCTCTATAACCTCACAGATATTATTAGGGTCTGGTCCCTATCCTCAAAGATATTATTAGGGTATGGTCCCTTTGTTTCATGCCACTGTACCATACCTGTCTTTACATACCATCCTTGACGATTCGTGCAATACCGAAGATCGTTCACGTACTGTCAACATATCTTACATACATCATTAATACATCATATATATACATATATATATATCATACATACGTCTTTCATACATCCTATACCAATCATATCTTTAACTACTACCTGGCGGTACATGCAATATCTGAAGATCGTTCACGCACCGTCAAGCAATCATCATACATAAATCATACGAGGCATACACTTACAACTTAAGGTAAGTGTATTAACTATCACATCGAGTATGCACACAACCCCGAAAACATAACAAGGAAGTGGGGCTAGAAACTCACCTGAATTTGGTTACGCTCGCGATTAATTGTTAACCCTTTCCTTAGCTATGCACGACTAACTGTTTACTCATTACATATATCAAATACGGTTCTAGCTCTTCTTATCAATTACTTAATTAATATTAAGCGTCTAAGCCGGTTTTACTTCATTGAATCTTTACCGGTTAGGTAATGGTTACTCGTTAACCTTTAAAGGTATCTTTCATCAATTATCAAAGCCCAAGGACTAATATGTAATTATCTCATTCTTTCTCTAAGTCTAGGGGCTGTTCTGTCATTTTATTAAACCTTCAGTTCGTTACTCAGTTCTTTAACGAATTGACTTATCATAACGAACTGGTCCTTGAAACGAACTGGACCCTTTAACGAACTGGTCCTTATAACGATTTGGACCTTATAACGAACTGGACCCTTGACGAATCAGTCCAAATAGCGAACCAGTCCATGTAGCGAACTGGATCTTCTAATTTGTTATCTCTTTCAACAAATGGTTAACGTGAATTGGGAGCTAGTTTGTTATCTTATCCTTAGCGAACTTGAACACGAACTAAGTCTAGTTCGTTAGACTTCCTTCAAATGAACCACTTGGCGACTCACCCCTAATTCGTTAACTCCCCGTTAACGAATTAGGTTTAGGTCAGGGAATGTCAAAAATATTCTCTGTCATTCCCTTACCTCGTACATACTTTCCGGCACCGCCTTTCCTGCGCCGTCTTCGCCGGAAAACCGGGATCTCGCCGTAAAAGCGAGATCTCGTTTATCTTACCACCTTTTTCACTGTTTTTCATCCCGTTCGATCCAGGTCTGAGCTAGGGTGGCCCCTAAGCTCATCTTAGGTTCAGTTTATACCCGATTCCACCCGGACCTCGTGACTTTAACGGTGTCGGCTTGTCGTTTCGCAACTAGATCTAACGGGTTTGAGCTCATACAATATCATACTATCATTACCTTGGATCGGGATCGGTTTTTCCCTGGTGATTTCGGCTAGAGAGAGAGAGAGCAAGATGATAGAGAGCTAAGTGTGTGTTTTGGTGGTGTATGGAATATGTGTAAATGAAAGAAAAATGGGTAATTAAGGTTTATATAATTATGGATCATGGGCTTAAGCCCATGGTCTTTTCCTTCTTTCCTTCATAACCCAAGTCCATAACCCATATCCATTTTACCAACACTAGCCCGACTCATAATAACTGATAGTCTCATTTTATTAACCGAAACTCGAAAACGGGATGTTACAAGTCTTCCCTACTTAAAGAGGTTTCGTCCCCGAAACCTAACTATTACATAAACAAGTTCGAGTAAAATTTGCGCATCTCATCCTCGGCTTCCCATGTAGTCTCCGATCCTTTGCGATGCTTCCATATCACTTTCACTAATGGGATAACTTTACGACGAAGCTGCTTTTCCTTGCGGTCATTTATCTCGATTGGTTGCTCAATGTAGTTCAACTGTTCATCAACCTCAATGTCTATTAATGGCATGTGCGACGTGTGCATTTTCTCATATGAGAAACATGTAAGGTTGAGTGAATTCCTTCTAACTCTTCTGGTAAATCTAACTTGTAAGCTACTTCACCCACACGATCCATAATATTAAACGGTCCAATGTACCTCGGGCTCAGCTTTCCTCTTTTCCTGAAACGAATGATTCCTTTCCAGGGCGAGACCTTGAGCATCACATTGTCACCAACGCTAAACTCAATCGGTCGTCGCCGTTCATCGGCATAGGACTTCTGACAATCTTGGGCAGCTTTCATTCTTGCTTTAATCTGATTAAACTTTGTAGAAGTTTCTTGCACAATTTCTAAGCTCCCCAGTTCTTTCTGACCAATCTCTCCCCAACATACCGGGGTTCTACATCGTCTACTGTAAAGCATCTCAAACGGTGGCATCCCAATATTTGAATGATACTTGTTATTATAGGAAAACTCTGCCAGATGTAGATGATCATCCCAACTTCCTCCAAAATCTAAAACACAAGCACGTAGCACATCCTCAAGGGTTTGGATCGTCCTTTCAGGTTGTCCATCTGTTTGAGGATGATACCAGTACTGATGTTCAACCTCGTTACCATAGCTTCATGGAACTTCTTCCAAAACCTCGAAGTAAACCGAGTATCTCTAACGGACACGATCGATAACGGTACCCCGTGCTTAGATACAACCTCTTTAATGAACAAGCTTGCTAACGTTTCTGACGAGATACCCCTCGTATGGGCAGAAAGTGAGCACTCTTGGTCAAACGATCCACAATCACCCAGATGGAATCATGATGCTTAGCTTTACAAGGTAGCTTAGTTATGAAATCCATGGTGATGTGTTCCCATTTCCATTCTGGTACCTCCAAAGGTTGCATCCTTCCATAAGGCTTCTGATGCTTGGCTTTGACTTGTAGGCAAGTTAAGCACATACTATCGTAATCTACCACATCATTCCTCATTCCTGACCACCAATAGTCTCTCTTCAAATCCTGGTACATCTTCGTAGTTCCTGGATGAATCGAGTATCTCGACTTATGAGCTTCATCTAAGATTCAACCTCTAAGGTCTCCATGGCGTGGAATCCACATACGGTCAAACCTAGTCTTAACACCATGCGTGTTTTCCATTAACTCGTCTTGCTGCCCAAAAACTCTTTCTTTCTTCACTAGCCCTTCATTTACCAGCACTTCTGACTGCACTTTGATGATTTCTTCAAAAAGACTTGAGTTCATAATCAACTGGAATGACTTCACTGTTGCAATGACTTCCTCATTCTTACGGCTTAGCGCATCGACGACCACATTAGCTTTACCAGGGTAGTACTTAATGTCACAGTCGTAATCCTTTATCAACTCTAACCACCTCCTCTGTCTCATGTTCAGTTCCTTCTGCTCAAAGAAATATTTCAAGCTCTTATGTCCTGTGTAAATGGTACACTTAGTACCATACAGATAATGTCTCCATATCTTAAGAGCATGCACTACTGCTGCTAGCTCTAAATCATGCGTCGGATAAGTACTCTCATGGACTTTCAACTGTCTAGACGCGTATGCTATCACGTTTCCTCATTGTATTAGCACGCAACCTAACCCAAGATACGAAGAATCAGTACAAACAACCAGATTCTCTTCACCATCGGGTAAATCAAGGATTGGAGCTTGCGTGAGTCTTCTCTTTAATTCCTCAAAAGCCTCTTCTTGAAACTTACCCCAACTGAATACTATCGAATTTTGGGTCATACCGGTCAACGGTGCGGCTATCTTGGAGAAACCTTCGATGAATCTCCTATAGTAGCCAGCTAACCCTAAGAAGCTTCGTATATCAGTCGGATTCTGCAGAGTCTTCCAATTCGTTATCGCCTCAATATTAGCTGGGTCCACTGAAATCCCTTCAGGATTAATCATGTGACCTAAAAATTGCACTTCTCGCAACCAGAACGCGCATTTCGAAAACTTATCATACAACTTCTCTTTCTTCAGAGTCTCCAATACCTCTTTCAGATGCTCGGCATGATCGGACTTGCTTTACGAATAAATCAATATATCATCGATGAAGACGATAACTGACTTATCCAACATCGACCGACCCACCCTATTCATCATGTCCATAAATGCTGCAAGAGCATTTGTTAGACCGAATGACATTACGAGGAACTCGTAGTGTCCATACCTCGTCCGAAACATTGTCTTATGGACGTCTGCCTCTTTCACTTTCAACTGATGATAGCCTGATCTGAGATCTATTCGTGAGAACCAACTTGTACCTTGAAGTTGGTCAAACAGATCATCAATCCTTGGCAAAGGATATCTATTCTTTACCGTAAGCTTATTCAACTCGCGATAGTCTATGCACATTCTCATACTTCCATCCTTCTTCTTAACAAACAACACTGGTGCGCCCCACGGGGAAACACTTGGCCTTATGAAACCTTTGTCGAGGAGTTCTTGCAGTTGAGACATCAATTCTTTCATCTCGGACGTTGCTAGAAGGTAAGGCGCTTTTGCGACGGGCTGGGCTCCTGGTATTAAATCTATCTGGAATTCTATCTCTCGCTGCGGTGGCAACCCCGGAAGATCCTCAGGAAATAATTCTGGGTAGTCGCGCACGATAGGTACGTCTTTCATATCTTTCGTCTCGGCTGTAGCGTTGACAACATACGCCAAGTAAGCACCACACCCTCATCTTAATAACCCTTCGGCTTTTATCATCGAAATGACGTTAAGCCCTGAACTTTCCTTATCGCCGTAAACTGTCACCGCACTACCATCTGAGGACTTTAGCTTTATTATCCTACTCTTACACACTATCTGAGTTTCATATTTAGACAAAAAATTCATCCCCAGAACTATATTGAACCCTCCTAAGGTCATAACATACAAAATAACAGGGAACTCATGTCCCTCTAATTCTACCTTACAATTCTTAACCATTTTCATTATTTTCACCGAGGTGTCACTAGCGGTTTCTACTATGAAGGTTTTAGACACTCGGAAACATTTCATTTTAGCTAGTTTACCAAATGCCGTAGCTACAAAACTTCTATTCGCACCCGAATCAAATAATACTGAAGCAGAGATACTGTTTACTAAGAACGTACCAGTCACAACATCAGGAATCTGTCTAGCTTGTTCCTAGGTCAGCATGTAGGCTCTAGTCCTTGTCCTTGCTTGAGCAGCATCTTTCTTCCCACTTCCTCCAGCCTCACCATCGGTGCACTCTCTTGCCATATGGCTCGTCTTGCCACATTTGTAACATGCTGGCTTCGCACTGAACTCATTGGCATAATGCCCTACCTTCCCACACTTATAAAACACATTAGACCCCATCCTGCATTCCCACCCATGAGCCTTTCCACATTTGGGACAAACGTCAGAACTCCTACTTCACTTGCACTCACCGCTGTGCATCTTTCCGCAGGTCTTACACGACCTCTTCTCCCAAACTCTCGGTTGCTTATTCTTGGGGTTCCACAACTGAGTACAAGGTCGTTTAGCAGGAGCGACCCACTTCCTATCCTTCTTCTCTTCCACTGCCCCCTCGTCCGCCGACAAGTCATCATAAACCATTTCTGCCAACCCTACCGCATAATCAAAAGTACCTGGTCTACCAACCTTGACCAAGACGCGAACATTTTGTGGCAATCCTCTAAGGTAACACTTGATCTGCTTGGCCTCCGTGTTCACCAAGTCTGGCACCAGCCTCGACATATGTTTGAACTCAGTGGTGTATTCGCTGTGTGTCATCTTGCCCGCTTTCAGACTCATAAACTTCATTTCAGCTCTTTCAACCTCAGCATCATAACATAATCGCTTCATCACTAAATCCTTCAGATCATCCCACCTCATCGCTTTTATCTCTTCTCGACTCCTTCTATGCTCAATCGACTCCCACCAATACATGTCTTCATCACCAAAAGATTGGGTAGCGTAACCCACAGCTTGGTCGGGACAGCATTCGCTAATTCGGATAACCTTGTCCATCGTGGTTATCCATTGGAGAGTAGCGATTGCGTCTCCCAAGCCAGTTAGCTTCGGTGGATCACAGCCTTTGAAAGACTCATAGTTACATCCACCTCGGCCTCTCCTCCTATCATCAACCTTTACTGAACTAACCACACTCGATTCCTCTTTCTCCTTCTCATTATCCTTCTTACTCTTTTCCCCCAACTTCTCAGCTGTTCCAGCCTGGCTTCCAGCAGACTTTTCGGGATTCATGTTCTTCATAGCAGTTGCTACCGCTTGAGCAATGGTAGCTTGAAGCAGCTTCCAACACAGTAGATGAAGGAAGTGTTGCTGGACGAAACCTAAGCAACAACGAAGGGGTTCAACTGGATTCATTCCTAAAACTACATTGAACCCTCCTAAGGTCATAACATACAATGTAACTGGGAACTCATGTCCCTCTAGCTCTACCTTACAGTCCTTAACCATTTTCGTTATTTTAACTGAAGTATCACTAGCGGTTTCTACTATAAAGGTTTCAGACACTTGGCAACATTTCATTTTAGCTAGTTTACTAAATGTCATAGCTACAAAACTTCTATTTGCACCGAATAAAACAATACCGAAGCAGAAATACCATTTACTAAGAACGTAGCAGTCACAACATCAGGAATCTGCCTAGCTTGTTCATGGTTCAGCATGTAGCATGTAGGCTCTAATCGTCGGCTTGCTTGATCGGCATCCTTCTTTCCACTACCTCCAGCTCTACCATCAGTACACTCCCTTGCCATATGACCCGTCTTACCACATTTGTAGCATGCGGGCTTTGCATCACATTCATTAGCATAGTGTCCCACCTTCCCACACTTATAACAGGCATTTGTTCCAAGCCTACACTCTCCACCATGAGCCTTTCCACATTTGTGACAAACATCCAAACTAGTACCCCACTTGGACTCGCCACCGTGCACCTTTCCACATGTCTTGCATGTCTTTCTCTCCCACACCTTCTGCTTTTTGTCCTTAGGGTTCCATAACTGAGTACCTGGTCGCTTTACAGGAGCGACCCATTTCATATCCCTCCTCCCTTACGCCACCACTTTGTCTGTCGCCAAGTCGTTGTAAACCATTTCTGCGAGTCCCACAGCAGAATTAAAGGTAGCAGGTCTACTAGCCTTGACCAAGAAGCGAATGTTTTGTGGCAGTCCCCTGATGTAACACTTAATCCGCTTGGCTTCAGTGTTCACCATGTCTGGCACCAGCCTAGACAGGCGGTTGAATTCAGTGGTGTATTCGTGATGTGTCATCTTTCCTGCCTTCAGACTCAAAAACTTCATTTCAACCCCTGCAAATTCTGCATCAACACAAAACCTCTTCATTACTAACTCCTTCAGATCATCCCACTTCATTGCCTTGATCTCCTCTGGACTCTTCCTCTTCTCAACCGATTTCCACCAATACATTGCTTCTTCTCCGAAATATTGGGTAGCATAATCCACAGCTTGGTCGGGACGACATTCGCTAATTCGGATAATCTTGTCCATTGCGGTTATCCATTGGAAAGTAGCGATTGCGTCTCCCAAACCGGTTAGCTTCGGTGGGTCATAGCCTTTGAAAGACTTATAGTTGCACCCACCTCGGCCTTGGAAAAACGCGATTTCACCGGAAAAACGAGTTTTGACTCGTTTTTCGCCCCGTTCGATCCAGATCTGAGCTAGGGTGATCCCTAAGCTCATCTTAGGTTCGGTTTATACCCGATTCCACCCGGATCTCGTGACTTTAACGGTTTAACGGTGTTGGCTCGTCGTTTCGTGACCATATCTAATGGATTTGAGTTTATACCACATCATACTATCATTACCTTGGGTCGGGATCGGTTCTTCTTCTATGTTTCGGCTAGAGAGAGAATTAGAGAGAGAGAGAGAGCTTAAGTGTGTGTTTTGGTGGTGTATGGAATATGTGTGAAAATAATGATTAATGGGTATTTATGACTTATATAATTATGGGTCATGGGCTTAAGCCCATGGTCCTTTCCTCTTTCTTTCATAACCCAAGTCCATAACCCATATCCATTTAACCCAACATTAGCCCGACTCATAATAACTCGTGTTTTTATTTATTAACCGAAACTAGAAAATGGGATGTTACAAAAGGTTTGTGAGCAATTTCATGGTTTTTGAACAAATATATATATATATAATAAGAAATGCCACAATCTTGTATACAAAACAATAAATAAAAGCAACAATTTAGATAATAATGAGATCGCTAACACATTAGCGACACCTGCCATAAGAGAATACCAGATGGTTCAGGATTTTTATATGAGGTCGTTAATAAGAATACATTAACGGCACAGTTTATAAGAGAATACCAAATAGATTCGGATTTCATGAGGTCGTTAATAAGAATACATTAACGGCACCGTGCTTTAAGAGAATACCAGATAGTTCACGGATTTATGAATCAACCAACCAAAAGCGGTAAACAAATAATCACATACGCATGTAAGCATAGAACACCAAATCGAGCATTTATTTAAGTAAAGTACACAATAAAGTTTGTGGTTTACGACTCAAGTATAAAACGTTTAGATTAAAATAAGTATGCATATCACCCCCAAAACGAAAGATGGAAAACGGGGAAATGAAAGTACTCACCTCGATTGATAAACCGAGAATAATATATAGAGATAAAATGATGCACAAGCTAGCGAACGAGAAAGAACGGATCCGACTTGAAACGACAAACGCCTTAAATACAATAAATAATATAATATTAACATTGATATTTCGTGAAAGTAGAACCAAAATTGATATCATATATTGAAACTTATAACGAGGGGTTCGGTTGTTAATCGAATATCGATTACCTTGTTAACGTTTGGAAATTACCCTTTATCGCTATTGGAATATAAAATTATATTATATTATTGCTTTAAATGATTAAAATAATATATGATAGAAATTAACGGAGTTTAAATCAAAAGATCGGTTTTATAAAGTGATTTGATAATAAAGTTTATAATAATATTATTAGTTAATATTATTGATTAATATAGTGATAATATTTTTTAAGAGAATAATAACCATGAAACCTTTAAACGAGTACAGTAACGTTAATGATAACCATGTCTGACGTTGGTTCGTTTTTTTAAACGGGTTGAAGCATAATATAATATTAAACTTTAACAATACCGATATTAATGATGATAATAATAATAATAACAATAATTATTATTGATAATACTAATATAGTATAATAATAATAATAATAATAATAATAATAATAATTATTATTATTATTATTATTATTATTAATACTAATACAGTATAATACTAATAATAATAATAGTTAAAGAATAAAAACTTGTTATTAATTAATTGTTGTTGATAAAAATAAAAATAATAATAACAAATGATATTGATAGTAATAATGATACCATACTCGATGTTGGTTCGTTTTCTAAACGAGTTCACAAAATGAATATAATAACATTATTGCTAATAATTAATGATAAAAATATGATTTTGATGAATAATAATAATAATAATATGATCTTTAATAACAATAATAATAATAATAACCACTTTAATATTTATAATAATAATGATAATAATAATAATAATATTAATAATGAAAACATATAATAGTAAGTTAAACATAATAATACTAATAATAATTTTTATGTAGTGATATTAGTACTAATAGTAACCATAATTTGTTAAGTATAAAAATAATACCAAAACCGGTCTAGGATGAGACTCGAACCCGGTTGTTCATCTTTTCCCCAATACAAACCAACTCCATACCCTTCCAACCCGTTTCAAAGAAGATAAGCGATTATTAACAATTTAGATCTGATAAATGATTTGTGAAAACTGATAGCCACAAAGCCTAAATTAATTTACCTATTAGCTGTTGAAATGGACGTCGTAGATGAAGGCTGCCGGAGACGTGGTGGGTCACCACCACCGTGCTTCATACCCTGTCGCCGGAGCCGATTCCGGCCGCCAGAGGCGCGCCGGAAAACAAATTTGAGAGAGAGAGACGGAGAGAGAGAGAGAGAGAGAGAGACGGAGAGAGTGAGAGAGAGAGAGTGATGGAGCACCGGGGGCCGGTTTTTCGGTTGCCGGAGAAGCCGAGGGAGGGAAGGAGGACGGCTGAGGGTGAGGGGTTATCGGGCCTCCGCTTCGGCTGCCGGAGAAAACCGAGAGAGGGAAGGGGAGTGGTGGTGTCGGAGAAAAGGGGGGAGAGGTGGTCGGAATCGCCCGTCGGAGGAAAACGGCGCCGGAAAAACGGACCAGAAGAGATGGGGGCGGCTAGGTTTAAAATGGGTTAGGGTTAGGGTTTGTTTATATATATATATATTACATATTTTCATAAAGGCCCTCCAAGTTTCAATCATGGTTTAATACGAGTTTGAAGGTTTTCAAAGCTTATAACGACTTTACGAAAATCAGTTTGAACCCCTTATGTTTTTCTTAACAACACTATAATATGACAAACATCGATTTATTTAAGATCGAGGTCTATAATAACATTATATAATAATTAAATAAGGTTCTGAAAATGTTGAGTCGGTTTTACAAAATAAAAGTTTACAAAACGAATACAACTCGAGACCCAAATTTGACCAATGTCACAACTTTCTTGAAAGTTAATGAATAAATATTAATGGAGTTTTAACATTAATAAATGGTTGTTTCGATATGAAACGCGGCTAGATCCTGGTATGTCACAAACCTCACGATAAAACCTCGTTAGTGGAAAATTGAAGGTGTGACATCTAGTTTATAAATGCCATTTTCAAAGCCAAACAGATGGTCACTTATGGTATCAAAGTTGATCCATAAGGGGGATAGTGCCGTAAAGGCATGTGAAGATCGTCAAGAATATGATATTAGGAATGAATATGAAAGAATAGATTATGGTTTGCAATTTTTGTGTAAAAATGGATCAACAGAAGGGGAGTAGATGTATGTTGCAAATTTTGTGCTCTCCGATTACGACGGCGTGTTATGGTAGACGGTGTTTGCTCTCAACCTAACAACTTCATACGCAGCCACTCCTTGTAGACCTTAGAAACCACCATCGCCACCCGCTCCTCGGGTTTTTTTCGTATGTAGGGACAAGTGCGGGTCCAACGCCCCACTGCAACAGGGGGGCTTGATACTAGTTAAAAAAACATGCAAAACCAAACTTTCGGTCAATTTTTGACAACTTTCAAAGTTGAAGGAATAGTTGGTCATTAAACCAAACTCAAAGTTCTGGGTTTAAACTGTAAACATGCAAAACTTGAACGAGATCCGTCACAAGCGTGACTTATTCATTTATGATATTTATTGATACGAACTGTCTAACCTCCTTACTATTTGAAACGACCCCGTCTCAAACCAAACTTATTCGCAAAGTATTGATGAGACGTATCGTCTTATTATTAGACAGTTCGTCACAAATCTGACTCAGTAATGAAATTGACTACACACTCCATTACGTGTCAAGAGCGTATAGATCAATGTCCACAAGCTTTAGGCTATAAATACGAATCCAATGCACGTTCAAGATCATTCCAAACTTCCAGAAGCTTTGGCTATGAATATGACTCCAATGCACGTTCAAGATCATTCCCAACTTCTGTACCCATAATCAATCCCAAGCTCTTAAACCTTTTTTATGGAAGCATTAGTGTTATTAGACAAGTGTTAGGCAATCAAGAAGATGATTTCCATAAAAAAGTGGTTCTATACAATCCTTTCCATAGGTGTTAAAAGCCTTGCCAAATTGTTACTAGGTTCTTAAGTCTCTTAGCATAAAGGCAGACATGTTCTAAGCTTTTGTTAAAGTTTGTTTTCATCATTAAAGCCCATAAACAAGGCTTCGGGAATCAAACATTGTCAAAATCATGCTGGCATAATTCTAATATCTTTCATAAGTCATTTAGGAAGCTTCGAAATCATAAGAGACTGCACCTCCACAAAGTCTATCAAAAATGATTTTTTACCTGGTCAGGTATATCTGTTGAAGTTAATTCTTGAACCCGAGTTACGGGTCAGGAAGTTGGGACTGGTTTACGCTAATGGATCGATCTCATTAATGAATTAATTATTGAATTTAGAGATAATTATCTGTTTTATATATCAGATAGAGAATGATTTTTATTTAATAGATAAATAACAGTTTGTGTCCGTTTCTATCGTAATCGGTTCTCTATATGACCCCACATAATTCATGTTAGAGTTATGAAGAATTTATAAGTTTTGAGTTAGTTTGTTGTATCATAAAATAGGTGAGTTGTGCCAAATATGCAAGTGTGTTTAATTCATGTTCGATTAATCAATTGCCAATTCACCTCCCATAACTATCTACATAAACCATATTTTAGAACGGTTTGTCTTGCAACCGATGACAGAAGTTTATATCCAAAACTCAAACAATCCCTTAAAGTTTACCATTTAAATACCATGCAAACCAACAGCTCGAGAGGTTAAACGAGCTAGGTTGACTCAAAATCTTTTAACAAGATGAACCTTTGGCTAAGCTATAATAAATCTCAGGCCAACTCTTTGTTCTTTTAAAGTTTCAAAAAAGTTATATTTCTTGCACCTAGCAAAAATTAAATACTTTTAACATGTATAACAAAGAATAGTACTTCTTGCATATGTCTCTTTTACCGTAAAGGTTGGGCTTCTAAAATAGCCTCATTAACTTGAGTGAGCCCGTTAACAAGCTCGCCTCGACTTGAAATTTTAATGAGCCATGTTGGCTCAGCTTGCTCATTAATTTACGAGCTGATTCTCAAGCAAGTTTCAAAACACAACTATTTAAACGAGCTGATTCTTTGTTGTAGTTTGAAAGCAAGAGACGGATACTAGGGGTTAAACTAGGGGTGTTTAACCCCTAGTTTGAAGACAAAGTTTGTTTATATTAGTATTGTGCAGGTATACTACTGCAAAGAAGATGAAGTTTGTTTATATCAGTCTCTTTTTTTTGAAGTACCGTTTAAAGAGGCATCTCCAGAAAATACCCCACAAGAAATCAAACTTCCTTTTGTTGTGAAGCCAAAATCAGCAGAAAGTAATATACAGCTTCTGGCTGCTAAATGATGAAGGCGTGTGAGTGTGTAATGTGAGGAAGATCATTGTTTAATGGGGTGTATGGGTGTCTATATTGACATACATGTATAAATATTAGGATCTCACTGTATAGAATTACAGTTGCAAACTATTTCTGCATTCTCTTGGCATGCATCTGGTAAACAAATATGGTTAACCGTATAGTTGTGTTCTAATTAGTTGGTAGCAGTTCAGAGATACCAGCGGAAAAATATGAGCGATTTAAGATCATCAGTTCGAGTAAGTAATTATCCATAAAATTTAAAATTATATCTAAATTTAAGAAACTTGTGAATTTTATAGATAATTACTTACTCGAACTGATAATCTTAAATCGTTCATATATTTCCGCTGGTATCTCTGAAATTGGTATCAGAGCCACGCAAATTTCTTTCGCGGGGGCTCTAGCCGATGAATTTAACATACATGAATATGATTTTAATAACTTAATATACTTAAACTTGAATTTCATAAATAATACTTTTTTAATGCAAAAAGAAGAAATTAGTCAAACTTTTTACTCAGATTAGGATTTTGATGAAGATTATATTCCAGAATGAAGACTTTAATTTTAGTGGATACGAATTCACTAATTCCGAATACTATTATGATGATACTGATTGGCAATACCCTTCACCGTAATGGAAAAGAATAGTTTTAATAAACTAAAAGAAACAGAAAACTCTTTTAGAATTGATAGAGATATAATAGAATTATAGAAAACAATTATATTTTATAGAGATAAAATAATTTTTAAACTATATATGATTATAGACTTATTATAAGCCGCGTTCCCAAATAGAAAAAACAAAATAACCTCAAATAGATTCCAGGAACCTTTAGTTCAACTTTTGTTGGTGCATAAATGTCAGTAGTTCATAGTCTAGTGTCTGTAATCGAGTCTGTAATGTTATTTATGTTTTTGTTTAAGCGAAGTTGTTAACAAGTTCGCCTAGACGAACTTGTTGAACAAGCGAAGTTATGGACAACTTCGCCTGACCATATCAGGCGAAGTTGTCGTGTATTTATACTAGGTTACGGCTTAGTGTTGAAGTTGTTCATCGAGTTGATCTAAGCTGGTTTGAGTTCATTGTAACGTGAGGACGAGAGTCTGTATCAGTGATTCATATCACGTGAGTTCAGTTATTAATATATAACGTGTTTCGGTTTATTCGTGTGTGTTTGTTTGATTTACTTTCTACGCTCGTAACGATCTACGCAGGGATTCCGCACCTGAGTAGACCGAGATATCTCATGTGATCCGTCAAGGGAACCTACAATTGGTATCAGAGCTTTTGCTCGATTGTGTGGTTCGGGATATTCACGCGGGTGTAGAAATCGTCCCGTTTCGACTATTCGCGGGACGTGTTTTCTGTGTTTTTGATCATTCTTACCTCCTACCATCGTGTTCAAGCCTTTACACCGTCAAAAACCTCGTTAAAATCCGATTTATAGATCTGCAAATCTTCGGTGTTCATCAAGCGAAGTTTCCGTCACCGTGCGTAGGGTTTCGGCGAAGATATAAGGTTAAGCGAAGTTATCCACAACTTCGCCTACCTTCTCAAGTTCGCCTAACTCAAGCGAAGTTCTCTACAACTTCGCCTACCTCTTAAGTTCGCTTACCTCAAGCGAAGTTAAGAATCAGCGAAGTTAATCAGCAGTGTTATCAGCGAAGTTCTCTACAACTTCGCCTACTTCAAGCGAAGTTATCTGTAACTTCGCCTACAGTACATTAATATAAAAAAAAAATTTCTTAATTTTTCAGGTTTCTTACTTTTCGGGAAAGATGTCGTCGATCAACATCTCTGAGTTAGTGAAGATGGAAGTTGAAGCAGGGTCAGCTACCAAGGCCCCAAGATTGCTGAAGGGAACCGATTTCGTTGCATGGAAGGATCGGTTCATACAATACATCAAATACCAGGATGCGAAGATGTGGGTATGCATCCAGGATGGTTATATTCCACCAGTTATGGAGTATGAAGGTCGTGATCAAATTAAAAAGTATAGTAAAATGGAAGAAGAAGAGAAAAAGATGTATGAGGCCGAGAGCAAGGCTCATGCTGCTATTACTATGGCTCTTCCTCAAGAGATCCTTCATACGTTCAGAAAGTATACGTCAGCAAGAGAACTTTGGGAAGCTCTTGAGAACAGATTTGAAGGGAATGTAGGAATCCGTGCTTCAAAGATAAAATTGCTCAAAACCCAGTTCTCAGTCTTCAAGTATTTGAAGAATGAATCCTTAGATGATATTATCACTCGATATTACCATCTGATGACTGAATTGAGCAACTATTCAATTTCCTACCGAGAAGAAGAAATAGTTGAGAAGCTTCTAGATGCTCTCCCACCAAAATAGGAGATGTACACTGTGCTGATGAGGGAAGACAAGGACTTTCCCACATATGATCTTGAAACGGCAGTCAACAAGCTCAGAACCTTTGAGCTTAACATGGTCAGAAAAGTGACACCTATGGATCAGGTTCAAGATCCAGGTATGTATGGAGCTAAAGTCAACACTAGCTCAGGATCGAAGACTGAATCTGCTGCCTACTACACAAAGGGAGAGTCGGGCCCAACTCATCACATGAGGGGCATGTGTCAGTTAACACAAATGGGGATGTTTGCTATGTAGCAGCTGGATCGAGTGGTTCTCAACCCCAGGTAAGCAAGAGTAGTTGCTCTCCAAGTTCTCCCAGCAACAACTACTCCAAGATGCCTATGAGTGTCAAGTCTGCTGAAGAGCAGTTTGGTCTCTATGCTTCTTTCATTGCTTCCTATGAGAACTACATTCAAGGGAAGATTGTTGATCCAGCTATGTTGGATGAAGATTACGATCAGATTGATGCTGACGATATGGAAGAAATGGATTTACAATGGCAAATGGCCATGATCGTGAGAAGAGTAAAAAGGTTTATGAGAAAGACGGGAAGGAAGTTTGTCGGTGGAAAGCCAGGGTTTGACAAGACGAAGGTGAGATGCTACAATTGTCAGCAAAACGGTCACTTTGCAAAAGAATGCAGGAATGAGTGTGTGGAACGAAGTCAGAGTAGGTCTCCACAGCAAAGTGAGGGTAGAAAAGATTATAGTGCCATGATGTCCAGATAAGATGGTGAATACAACTGGAACCTGCTTTCTAAAGAAACTTTTGAACAGGCAAATTTGGCAAAGGTAGAAACTGAAGAAAGTGAGAATGATGTCCAGAGAAGATGGTGAATACAACTGGAACCTGCTTTCTAAAGAAACTTTTGAGCAGGCAAATTAGGCAAAGGTAGAAACTGAAGAAAGTGAGAAGGTTACCGGAGAGGAAAAAGCTCTTATGGCAGACGTTAATGACCAGCTCTCCGAGGTATGTTCTAAACTTACATGCTCTAAATGTGAAAACTTGTCTGAGCAATTAGCAACTATAACCGATCAGTATGTTAGGTTGGATGCTGAATTTAAAACCTTAAAAGAAGATCATCATTTTACAAAAGCAAGAGAAAATAGCTATAAAGTCAAAATAAAAGCTTGTGAAAAAGATGTTAAAAGTCTAAAAACAAAACTTGCTGAAAAAATTGAAGTGATTGATTTAAGCTATGAAGTTTTGGAAGAAAAGACCAAACTAATTGCTGAGAGAGAAAAACAGATTGCTGACCACCAGGTGAAAGTGGTGGAACTGAATCGAAAACTGGAGCAGTTCAGAAATTCCTCTGCTATTCTTGATCACCTTGTTAGTGATCAAGGTTCCTCTGTCAAGAGGGGAGGAATCGGTTATCATGAGGTTCCACCACCGTACAATCACAATTACACTTTTAACCCTAGTGTTCAGAAATCTGTTGACTTTGAGGTTGCTCAGACAGTGCCAATTAAAGTAACTGTTAAAGAACCAAATGTTAGTAGAGGCGAAACAAGTTCGCCTGTTTCAAGTGTTGAAATTTCTGATCAAAGTCCAGTCTCGTCAGATTCGGATAAGTCATCCGATTCTGGTAAGGCAAAAGAGGAGGTTGTGTTACCCAAGAGTGGAGAAAAAGGTAAAACAAATAAAAGAAGTACTCCACTAAACCCGTACGTCCCACCATATGTGAGACGAACGGGCGGTAATATAGCCTCGACATCTAAAACACCTGTTGATAAAAAGGTTGAACATAGGTGTTGTTTTAGGTGTAATCAAATGGGGTACCTAGTTGCAGATTGCCCTCTGAAGCAGCGATTCAGAGGTGAGAGGCCTACTAAAACTGAGAATAAGCCTAATAGTAATTATCATACTGCTAAAAATGAAAACTGTTCAAAATTCAAAAATGTGACTAATTCAGGTTTTCATAGAAACAAATCTCAGTTTTACACTGCTAATAACCAAACCACAAGTTATAATTCTTTCAATTCACAAAGGTTTGGTAGGCCTCACAATCAATCTTCAAGGAGGTTTCCTAATAGGACTTACAGGAATTTTCGAGATACTAACTTTGGAAAGCCAAAGTTTGGGATGTATAGATCCAAGACCAATTGGTCTTGGGTCCCTAAATTCTAATCTTTTGCTTTATTGTGCAGGAACAGTTGAACAGGGCTGCCAACAATCTTTGGGTTGTAGATAGCGGCTGTTCCCGGCACATGACGGGTAACAAATACTTGTTACACGATTTGAAACCTGTTCAAGGAGGGAGAGTGAGCTTTGCCGGTGAAAGTGGTGGCCAGATTACTGGAATGGGAACGGTGTCAAACGGAAAGATGACTTTGGAGAAGGTTAACTTTGTAGAAGAATTGAAGCACAATCTGCTGAGTGTGTCGCAGATCTGTGATAAGGAGTACACCGTTCATTTTACAAAGAATGAGGCGATTGTGTTGAAACCTGGTTTTCAGATACCAGAGGAGTGGATTGTGATGAAGGCTCCACGTGAAAGAAATACATATATTATGGATATGAGATCAACTGAAATGGCCACGGCAGAATCATGCCTTATGACAAAAGCGAGTGAATCAGAGTCCGAATTGTGGCATAGGAGAATGGGGCACATTCATCTTCGGAAGATGAACCACATTGTCAGGAATGGACTTGTGCTGGGCGTTCCCTTGAAGTATTTCAATTTTGAAGATAAATGTATAGCGTGCAAGAAGGGAAAGCAACACAAGAAATCCCATCTCACCAAGAAAGTCAATTCAATTACCAGTACTCTGGAATTGCTTCACATGGATCTCTTCGGTCCCGTGAATGCAAAAAGTCTAGGAGGAACTTCTTATTGCTTGGTGATCACTGATGACTATTCACGATATTCGTGGGTATATTTCCTGAAATCAAAAGATGAAACGGCTCAGATGGTGAAGAATTTGATTACCAAAGTTGAGAACGTTATGGATAAAAGGGTTAAGTTCATCAGGAGTGACAATGGAACGGAGTTCAAGAATTTTGAGATGGAGATCTTCTGCCTTCAGAGAGGGATTGAACACCAATACAGCGCTCCGTATACACCGCAACAGAATGGAGTGGCTGAAAGGAAGAACAGAACATTAATTGAAGGAGCCAGAACAATGCTGGCTGATTCAAAGCTTCCTGTGGTGTTTTGGGCTGAAGCTGTTGCTACAGCCTGTTATGTTCTGAATAGAGTCTTAACTGTTAAAAGACTTGGTAAAACGTGTTATGAGCTTATGCATGGGAGAAAGCCCAACTTGAGTGGTCTTGAACCATTCGGGTCCCCTTGTTCGATTTTGAAGACAAATTCTAAATTTGGTGAAGTAGCCGATGAAGGAATCTTAGTCGGTTATGTTGTTGGGACTCCAAACAGACGTGTCTTCAATACATCGACCAGCAAGGTTGAGGTGGTGTGTAACACCGATATCACAAGTTACCAACCGCCAAAACCAAGCAACGGACCTGCTGAGTTTTTCGACTATGTTAAACTTTTTAAGTCTTTTAACATACCGTATTTGGATATTGCTGAAGAAGAAGAGAGAGTTGCTACGAAGATGATCCTTGATGAGGAAGAAAATCTATTGCAAAGACAGCTGATCGATAAATGTCAACCTTCCTCATCAAATGCTGTCGATACCCCTGCTACCTCGACTGAAGAAGAATTTTTCAATCCATTTCACTCTCAGCATGAAACAACCATTGACGAGCTCTCTTCTAACTTGGAAGACAATTTGCATGTTGGTTCTGTTCCGACCACGAGAATTCATAAAGATCACCCTTTGGAGAATGTGATTGGTGATGTGTCCTCCGGTGTACAAACAAGACGTAGCTTGAATGAGCACACCTGTGTTTACACAAGCATCAAGGAGACAGGGATAATCAACGAATGCTTGTACACCTGCTTTATCAGCCAGATTGAACCGAAGAATTATCAAATGGCTCTCAAGGACAGCTCGTGGGTCGAAGCTATGCAAGAAGAGTTGGCTCAATTCAAGAAAATGGAAGTTTGGACTTTGGTTGAAAAACCGAAGCATGTGCATGCGATAGGCACAAAATGGGTGTTTAAGTGCAAGAGAGATGAGAAAGGGATTATCATAAGAAACAAGGCGAGGCTAGTCGTTAAAGGTTTTAATCAACAAGAGGGGATTGATTATAATGAAGTGTTCGCTCCTGTCGCAAGGTTGGAAGCCATTAGATTGTTTTTGGCGTTCGCTGCTTATAAGAAGACGAAGGTATTTCAGTTGGATGTGAAGAGTGCGTTTCTGAATGGGAAAGTTGATGAGGTAGTGTATGTTGAGCAACCTCCGGGTTTTCCTGACCCAGACTTTCCTGATCACGTGTACAAGTTAAGCAAGGCATTCTATGGACTACATCAGGCACCTCGTGCCTGGTATTCAACTTTATCAGATTACTTGCTTGAAAATGGGTTTGAAAGAGGGAAGATAGATAGCACGTTGTTCTTCAAGAGAGATGGAAGCGACTTCCTGCTGGTGCAAGTCTACGTGGATGACATTATCTTTGCTGCATCTAAAGTCTCCATGTGTCAAGAGTTTGAGACCGTCATGAAGAAAAGGTTTGAAATGAGTGCTATGGGTGAACTAACTTTCTTTTTAGGATTGCAGGTTGATCAGAAGAAGGATGGGATGTTCATTCATCAGACGAAGTATGTCCATGATGTTCTCAAACGCTTCAAGATGGAGGACAACACTCCATTCGACACTCCAATCTGCGTCAATCACAAATTGGGTGCTGAGTCAGACGGTGATGCAGATGTGGACCCAACTCAGTATCGGGCTATTATAGGTTCTTTAATGTACTTAACTGCTTCTAGGCCTGATATAATGTTTGCTGTTTGTCTTTGTGCTCGTTTTCAGGCAAACCCAAAGGAATCTCACATGAAGGGTGTGAAGAGGATCTTGCGGTATCTCAAGGGCAAACCGAAGCTGGGGTTGTGGTACCCGAGAGGAGGAGACTTGGAGCTAGTCGCTTACACAGATTCTGATTATGGAGGGTGCAATCAGAGTCGGAAGTCAACAACTGGAGGATGTCAGTTTCTTGGTGGCAGATTGGTGTCGTGGCAATGCAAGAAACAGACTTCGGTCGCAATTTCAACCTGTGAAGCAGAATACATGGCAGCATCCAACTGCTGCTCCCAGGTTCTTTGGATTCAACAACAGTTGCGCGACTATGGTCTGAATTTCTTACTTACACCTATTTGCATTGATAACACAGCTGCTATCTCAGTAACTAACAATCCCGTGAAGCACAGTAAAACTAAACATATTGACATACGTGATCATTTTATACGGGATTGTGCTGAGAAGAAACTGATTGTGCTTGAAAAGGTGGATACGCTTGATAATTTCGCTGATTTATATACTAAAGCGTTTGACAAAACGAGATTTCAAAACCTTATTGAGTTGAATGGGATGATCAATCCCGAGTAACCATGCTTTTCAAGTTATATTAAAAAAAAAAATCACTATCGCTTAAAATATGTCGGTTACCTCAGTTTGAAGGACTTGTCATCGGATATGTTTTGGTCCTCATTTTCTACTTGTAGATTTTGAGGATAGCCATTAACCAGATGACTGAAAGTGACCGGGGCGGTTTATGATGAGTTTTCATTCTTTCGCTTAAAATTAGTCTATCATATTAATTAGTTAGAAGGACACATACTAGTATGTGGTCGGTCCAGCTGATCCATTGGATCTTCGGGATAGCCGTTTACCTGAAGACTTTGTTTTTGTCGGGGCGGTTAATGTTAAATTTTTTTTAGGGAAATGAAATTATTTTTCAAGTCTACTACTTCGTAAGAAGTTCGTTAGCTATGTTTAACAGAAAATTGATCCAACCTTGGAAAATGATAGATATATTGATTCTGTGTGCTTAACTAGTGAAGTTATTAGGCTTAAAAGGCTTTAGGACAGTCATTGTATGTCATGGTAACTTTTTATGGTGCGTAAAAGTAGATGTGATACAAACTAAAACTACTTGATTTTACGTGGAAACTCCTTACGAGTTTTGCATGTCTTCATATATATCTTTCCGAATGATAGGCAGAAAAGCGATTACCCAGTCATACACGAGCCCGTAAGTGTTCTGATTTCCGTGAAGATAGCGTTTCAAGAAACTGCAGTGATCCAGATTCGGGACTTGCAGTTGGTTACTACTCTGAAGTCTATGTAAATGTTTATCATAAAAAAAAAAAACAAAAAAAAAACAAAAAACTTATGAGTTATTGAAACATTCTAGAGTTCAACATATCAAGACTTCTTAATCATGGAGTAAGAAAGAGAACGGGTAGGAGATGAAGAGTAATTACAAACTTAATCAGACACTAAGGGTCGAGGTCAATTCGGGGTGACTTGGGGAAAGCCAAATATGCTTTGAGAATAGATAGGAGGCATCATAATCTCTGAGTTGTTTCCCACTTAATTTTTGAGCTTAATTGAACTTAACTCGTATCACAGAAACGATGAAAACCATCTTAAGTTATTTACCTGCTTACAACCTGTTTCTTTATGTCATAATACAGCTAAACACGAATCTATGTGACAGTCACGTAATTAGTATGATTCCTGTTTGGATCTTTTCTAAAACGTGGTAGTCCCTATCGAGACTGAAATTTGATCACTTGAACTTTAATTTTTAAAAGTTTTTTGTTACTTAGGTAGTTTATGATTTTATAACTGGTTACTTGGACTTGAACGTGTCATTTAATTCTTAAAGGTAAGTTTTAAAACAAAATTGCAAAATGTTCAAACTATAGGGGTTTGATTTGAAAAGTTTAGGCGAACTTGTGAATAACTTCGCCTAGGCGAAGTTATCCACAACTTCGCCTGTTTAACTCCGCCCCTATATAAAGAATTCTTAAGGTCAACAGTGTTCATAATTTCTAATCTCAGCGAACTTATTGAATATTTCTCGGCGAACTTATCGTTTGATTATCCGGCGAACTTGTCGTTATTCCGATTACTTGTTCTTTTTCCCAGTTTCCGTTACGTTTCAAGGTTCGTGATGCCATTACATTGTATAATCATTGTTCTTCAATGATAATCAGTGGTCGTTTCGACCCGATTATGAACCTCGAACCGTCGGACCTTCAAATCGGACTTTCAAATCTTGTTGTTACGTGTTAATAACCAAACTGATCGTCAACATATCCTTAAAAGCTTGAGTTTAAGAGTCCTAAATCGTCAAAATACCCAGAAAACCTCAGATTTTCGAGTTTGAATCAATCTATCTGTCGCCGATTCATATTCAGGCGAACTTAGGGTTTCGGCGAAGTTATCCGTAACTTCGCCTGATGCTTATCTTCGCCTGAGGCGTTGTTGTCATTAACTTCGCCTGAGGCGATGTTGTGGTAAGGCGAACTTAACGTTGAAGCGAAGTTGTGCCCAAGTTCGCCCCAACATTAACTTCGCCTGGACCTTTTTTTTTTCTGATTAGTCATTAGACGAACTTAACGTTGAAGCGAAGTTGTGTCCAACTTCGCCGCAGAAGTTATCACAACTTCGCCTATACAGAAGTTATCACAACTTCGCTCATGGTAATAAGCGAACTTGTGTTAAACCTTAACGTGTATCTAACTTGGTTCGTTTGTTGCAGATATGGCTGCAGTAGCATGTGCTGGAGGTGCTGGAGGCGATGACGGAGATAACCAGAGGCAATTTTTTCCGGGTCACAATATGTACATTACCTTAGACCCGGAAGCGAGCGGAGTTGAAGACTACCGTGAGATCATCACATTCCTCATTCGCTCGAGGATATTCCACGCAATCACGATGACTTTGCCGATATCCTTACCCAATATCGAGGATTTCTGGCAGACGGTGGAATACGATTGCCGAGTTGAGCCCCCGGTTATGCGAGCAACCGTCAACAACCAAGAAGTTCAGTTCTCGTCTGAACAAATACGGGTGGCGTTACGTTTTGGAGAGGAGACTCGGGACGACCCAACTGACTTTGTGGCTCCGTTTCGTGATGGAGCATTCCTACGAATGGGATATTCTGGTCCCTTGGGCGATACCCAGAGACAGAAGGGTTTCCTGCTCGATCAGTGGCGCTTCCTCATGCACGTCATGATTGTGTGTATGTCTGGGAGGAAGGCGGGTACTGACGGAATGGGTGCGACCATGCAGTCAGCAATGACTGCTCTGACTTATAACAAATGTTATAGCTTTAGTCAGATGGTCTTTTATGAGATCGACAGACAGAGGAGGGCGATGGCTCGTGAGCGGTTCATAATGTATCCAAGATTCATCCAGATGATCTTGAACCATGTGGCTCCAAATTTGCCTCAACGACGTCCAATACGATACGTGGAGAATGTGAGCAAACGTATCTTCGCTCAATGCCGCACATCCAGTGCGAGGAGCAAGCCTGAACTGCGTCCAAGGCATACTCCACTCTTTGGGTACTTAATAAACCCGGGGTATGTGCCAGCTCGTGGGGATGAGTTCAGAGACCCTCAACCACGACAGGTAGGAGCACCTCGAGATGTACCTGCTGTGCCTGTTGTGTCGGCTGAGGAGGATGTAGACCTTGATGCTTCATTTGGCGGCCAAGGATTCTTCGACATGGACCGGTTTGATCCGCAAGAAGAGGTGCAGGTCTCTGCTGCACAGGTTCGGGAAGTGAATGTTACTAGAGCAGCTACGACGGTGGCTGACTCAGATCTTGATGATGTTATGGATGAGGCGAGAAGGATGTTGGTGAGACGAGAAAGGACGATTGGGAAGAGAAAGAGGACAGTTGATGATACTGAGTCAGAAGAAGAAGAAGAAGAGGATATTCACAAGCTGATTAGACGATCAAGACGTGAAAGGACAGGTGCAGGTATGGGAGCTGGAGAGACTTCAAGAGTTGTATGTTTTGCTCCGCCAGCACTGTCAGGTATGTCGATTGTTCCTACATCTGTCCAGGTCACAGGTTTAAGCGCCGCGGAAGTTCCCGTGGTGGCTACATCAGCTGTCGGCATCCCATCAATCACTACTATCCAGCTGACGACTCCGGAGATTGTGTCTCTACCACCTCCAACGCTTACTCCTTCAGAGGTGGTGGCACAATTTGTAGAGTCGACAGTCGTTGCAACTGCAGGGTTGTCGGTCACGATACCACCTGCGGTTACGTCCACAACTGCTTCTGATGTCCTGGTTACATTCGAGATCCCTGCTGAGTATACTCAAGACACATCTAACATGAGGTTTGATTTCGATGCAACCCTCTCAGACTCGGAGAGAATAGCTGCACTTGAACGGGTCGTGGCAGAGCAATCGAGGATAAACTTTATCCAGACCCAGCCTATTCAGCGCCTTGTAGTAGAGAATCAACTACAGTCGTCCCTCCTGATTGAACATGGGAGAATTATAGATGCTATGAAGGAGTTCTTGGCATCTCAGGGGGAGACAGGCTGTAAAGGCGACGAGTTAAGGACAAAGAAGAGGAATGACAAAGACGATGATCCCAATGCATCGAAAGATGCAGGTGGTGAGTTGCCAAGAACTACTCAAGTTCTTGGGACTTCCACAGCTCAGGGGGAGTCTGCGGGTGCAGTTGGTGGTGATGAGGTGGTGATGGTTGATGATGAAGATGATGTGATTGATGCTTTGAAAGAACTAGATGATGATATGCTAGATGATGATGTGATGTTTGATGATGATGTGCTGCCTATTGAGGAGATTGAGAAGATTGGCGCACAGATTGTGATTGAAGAAGATGTTGAAGAAGGTGAAATAGTAGAAGAAAATGTTGAACACGAGATCCCAGATGTTGAGAAAGCCGATATGGGTACTGAGATGGAAAATGATGAGACTGAGTGGGAGGAGCAGCCTAGGTGGAAGGAAGGCTGTGCTCATTGGTTTATTAAAACAAAGAAGCCTGCTGTTCCAACCATGTTCAAGAAGAGTTATAATATCAAAGGCTATGCTGAGTCGAAGAAAGGAATTATTTGTTGGCTATATGATGAACAGATAAAGTTGTTTGTGGTGAAACGTTTTGATGGGATTCAGTATTTTAAAAGAACGTTGAGATCTCTCAATACATTTCCTGAATGTGAGGTGAAGGATTTGGCTAGATTGGGGCTGATCAATAGAAGCGACGACAACATGGCAAGGGTTATTGGGAAGATCGTGTGGAAAGAAAGCATAAAAGAGAAGAAGTTTGAGTTATTAAACCCACAGAAGGGAAAGCTAGTGGAAGATAAAGAAAGGGGAATGAGAGCAGATGGCAAGCCATGGATGGTAATGAAGTACAAACCGATTCGATGCATTAAGGAGGTTCCAATGAAGATTATGCCTCAAGATGTGTTGAAGAATCTTAAATGGTGGTATGTTGATTGCCAGACTGCTGAAGCCGTGATGGAAGACGAAGACGAACAAGAAGTGCTGAGGGTGTATGATCCGATGCATCTTGTTAACTTATCGAAAGCTGATCTGCAAGTGTTGAATGAAAAGAAGATATTCTATATTCCTGCTTGGAAAGACGAAGCGAGGAAGTATCAGCGAGTAGTCACGGTATGTGTTAGAGAAGGAGTGCATGCGTGAAGATTACAAGACAAGTGCTTAAAGATCAAGATATGAAGCTACTGCCAAGGGGGAGTCTGTTTGTGCATAAATGTCAGTAGTTCATAGTCTAGTGTCTGTAATCGAGTCTGTAATGTTATTTATGTTTTTGTTTAAGCGAAGTTGTTAACAAGTTCGCCTAGGCGAACTTGTTGAACAAGCGAAGTTATGGACAACTTCGCCTGAACATATCAGGCGAAGTTGTCGTGTATTTATACTAGGTTACGGCTTAGTGTTGAAGTTGTTCATCGAGTTGATCTAAGCTGGTTTGAGTTCATTGTAACGTGAGGACGAGATGCTGTATCAGTGATTCATATCACGTGAGTTCAGTTATTAATATATAACGTGTTTCGGTTTATTCGTGTGTGTTTGTTTGATTTACTTTCTACGCTCGTAACGATCTACGCAGGGATTCCGCACCTGAGTAGACCGAGATATCTCGTGTGATCCGTCAAGGGAACCTACAACTTTTAAAAAATATGAAAATTCCTAAAGAATATAAAAGAAATTAGAAATGAGTTCAGACGACTCTGAAAGCAAAGTTTATGTATCTCCTGAAATAGAAAAATTAATAACAAAGATAGGAGATATGGAATTAAATGATAATTTTATAAATATAAAGGCTAATGAGGAAAACTTTAATGTTAATGATACTGAACAAACAAGCTCAAATCCTAAAATCCCAATAAGAGTGAAACTCATAGGTCAGCACAAGGATATGTTGCTGTAAAATCAACAATAAGAAATGAAGATAATTATAAACCATACCAGAATATGAAACAATGAACCGATTAATCCCTTTGGAATATATTGTTGGAAAATTTAGAAAATGTGAATGGAAATTAATTAATGTAATAATAATATAAAACTCTTGGTTTGGTGAAACTCTTGAGTAAAGTGGGTTGATGACACTTAATGAGTTTTATTATTACATTAAGTCACTAATTAAATGAGACACTTGTTTTCTTTCGACTCTTGAATATATTAGTTGGCTTTATGCCTCATTTGAAGGAACAATAAAAAAGGTGTTCACTCAAAAATCCATATAGTTAGAGATGAGCACTCTATACTTGATTCATTCACCGCCTTATTCTAACCTATTTATTTTTCAAGAACATCAATATACCCGATGTAACCTCGGGCGTGTAGCTTTTCCCGGCAGTACATACTGCTTCGGCTGTTGTACCCGGGGAGACAGACGGACACTTTAGTAGAGACCCGAAATCTGTTTTAAGGGACTCGTGTTTGACACGAATCCTCAGCCACAACCGTCAACATTTTGTTTGCTTTTTGTTGTAGTCAAGGCGCTTAGTCGAAGACCAAATGTGATGAAGACACAAGACAAGGACACTACATGAAGACTTGTTAAACTACCCACTAAAGACTTTGGATCATATCAAATTTGAATATAAAAGTTTGTATTTATTTAGTTTTGTAAACGGTATCGTGCTAGAATATTTTCCATTACAAACGAGAGTATGGTTAGCGTTTATTTTATTTTATATTTTAAATAAAATGTGACTCATGTCCTACAATCTTAAAACAGAATTTGTGAAATTGTTACTACAATCTTAAAACCTTATTTATAAGGACTTTGAGTTCACGAAATGGTTTAAAATAAAAAAAAAAATATTTTAGAGATTATAAACTTATAATATTTTCTTTTAGGAAATTACGCACATAGTACAACTTGTTGTGTTTGGATTTTAGAGATCATGGTGCAATCTTAAATCCTATACCGTGTTACAAAACGAAATATTTGATTGACCCGTTTGGGTTTTAGAAAACGATTTTTGTAATCGTTTGTATTCTAACTATAGTATTAGAACCGATCTAGGAAAACCGTTGGGTTTTTATTAGTTTTGTTTAACAATTTTTGCAATCGTTTATGTCTAACAATTGTGTTAGAAATGGTTTTAAGTAAACCATTCGTTTCTTGTAAACGTTAAATATCTAACATGCGTGTAAGATACGATTTATTTATAATGTTTTGTGTAAACGTTAATTTTCTAATGGGCGTGTTAGAAAATATTGTAGTGAGACGTACATGTGTGTTTTAATGAAATAGTGCACAAAAGATTCCACGTGTGTATGTTAATATTCCTCCCATTAACGATGTTAATGGAGCGATCTTTGGGCTATATACTAGAAAACCAACAATTGATAAAGTTTTGTCATAATGTTTATTGGTTCATGTATGTATTGTCTTTCCTCTAACGTGCGCGTTATAATTGTTTAAGTTCTAACATGTTTGTTGGAAATTGTTTATTCTATAAACCATACTGATTGAAAATGTTTTATGTGAACAATTAACATTCTAGTGTGTGCATTTGAAACATTTATAAATGGTTTATTTTATAAACGTTATCCTTTGAAAACGTTATTATATGAAAATGTTAAGGTTTATAATGTGCGCATTATAAAATTTTTTTTATACATGTGTGCTAGAAATTGTTTAAGTACATAGATAGTAAATCTAAATCATATAAAACTGTTTGATGTTTTAGGTTTTGATATTTGATTTTATAATTTTTTTTATATTAATAATATAATATTTTGTAAAACTAAGGAAATGATTTAGAATGATTCTAAACAAAGTTTTGCATATTTTAATTTTTTTAAATGGTTTGCTACTCTTGCTAAAAGTAGCATATGTTAAACTAAGATAACATTCTCAATGATACTTTATGATAACAACAACTTCGTGTTGTGTGAACAAGATTGATTGTTCAAGCTTTGCTACTTAAATGTAGTAATTATAACAAGTTGATGTTATTTCAACATATTTGTTCAAGAGTATGGTTTCAAAAGTGAAACGAGGATATGAGGATATGTGTGCATGGATTTCTTTTTGAGGGAATACTTGTATACATAATATAAAACGATATCACTGAGATAATTCATGTCGGATGATGAAAGTGTTGAAGATAATAACACTTGGAGATTTGATGTGTAAATGTCGTCAAAAATAATTTCGTATAAGAAACAACTTGTGAGTTGTTGCGAAGATTAAAGTCTAAGACGAGACATCAAATATATAAACACATCATGAGAGGGTAATAGAATAATGAGGTGAATATATTAAGATGAAATAAAAAAAGAAAGTGATGTGTAACTCCTTGGAATTAAATATGTTAATGACGTATTAACTCTTTGGAAATTCATTAAGTGTGAATTGTAACATATGAATTAATATATGTTAATACGTATTAACTCCTTTGAAATTCACTAAGTGTGAATTGTAACATATGAATTAATATATGTTAATGACGTATTAACTCCTTGGAAATTCACTAAGTGTGAACTGTAACATATGAATTAATATATGGTAATGAGATATTTAAATCCTTGGATATTCATCATTGAAAATTCACCGACTTAATTGAATTTAAGTAAATCTCAAGAGATTTACTATAATATGCTTAAAATTGTGACAGACATATAGATGTTTATACCATCATTAACTTTGTTTGAACTATGTGGAAGTTTTTTCTTTCATTTTGGGAGAGTATCCCAATTAATAGTTTCAAGAAACAAAAATGAAATGTATAAATTATTTTATGCAAATTTACCAAGAGCTTGAGTGTTAATCCAATTGATTTTATCTTAACATAATAGTGATTGTAGATGGGTAACGTTAATCATGATGAATGTATTCATCAAAATGATTTGGATTAAGACTTATGTTCAAAGTCCATATAAGTCAATGCTAAAGGCTTGGAGATCAAAGGAATATAAGTTATGTTTCTTAAATGAATGATGAAGTTAGTATGCGCTATATACAATAACTCGTGAGACTTTCCTAAATATTAAGGTTTGGGGGTTGTGAATAAGTCTCATAATTTTGTCTAAATAAAGGGTTGAGTGTTTCAAAGTGATATTGTAATGGCTGTGAAGGATCAGAATGATGCATCTTCTGTTCGCATGCTAAAGTATTGTAGTCTAAAGCATGCTAGACTAATTCTTGTTAATTATGGTTCTTTATAAATTAAAGACTAATTAACGCGGAATTCGAAACATCAACAACACAAGAATGAATTTGTGTATAGGCAAATTTAAAGAAATTTTCATTTAATATATGGAAATGATATAACTTGTGAGGATCTTAAGAAGACCTCGAACTCTTTAGGTATGTTCTAGATGGTGATTTATTCTAGATTTGTGATGATTTGTTAAAAACCTTATGACAAGTTTAGCTTAAACTTTAGAAAGTGGTGGAATATAACACTAAGGCATGTGTTATGAACCACTGATACAAAGACGTGGTCTTGTTCAAATCATAAGTGTCGAGTTGTCTTCATAAGTAAAGTTAAACAAACTATGTCAAAATGCAAGAAATTTGGGGGAAGCCAGTTAAGAAACTACTCTTTAGAAGTATGTAGAAATGGTAATTGATATGATTTATCAAATTTGTGTGGAAAGGAAGAACCTTTCTCTACCCCATTTGAAAGTTGGATGATGTTATCCAATAACACTTAAATGTGGGGGGTATCTTGCATTTGAACGTGGAAGGTTTACCAATAAGAATTATTACCTAAACATTTCAAACATGTGACCTCATAGAGTACACAATGGTCATAATGATCTAATCTAGTGATTAGACTCGAATGCCAAATGGTTGCTAGATGTATGATATGGCATACTAGAGGCAATAATAACTTACAAGTTAATAACATGTCATAACAACTCATCTTAATTGCAATTATCTAGTATTGACTTGACAGAGTCATAGATAATGGTTTTGGATCCAACAACCCAAAGGTTGATGAAAGATGGAGTTGTGGAATGAGACGAAAGGCCATGAAAAAAAGGATATATGAAGGAAAACCTAACTTAGTTGAATGGAGATCCCAAGATCTAAGTTCAACAGGACAACCTAATTATATATCTAAGGGTGGTCACTGTTGAGGCATAGCCGATATTTAAGTTGACATATAAGCTAATATATATTTATATATATATATATATATCCTCCTAAATTATAAAGGGAGTTTAATTACTTCCTATTCCATTCCTATAACAACAATGGCATGTTGTGAGGCTAAGCAAAATTTATGGTTAATGATTTATGTAAATCATCATAACCTTAATGCTTTTAATGATTTATAGATAATCACCTATGTGAAAGAGAAGTGAGGTCGCTTCGAATGAAATTTTGGGGTGAGCATTTTCTAGAGCTTTCACAGAACCAGGCTAGTGTTCCAGGACCATAATGGACACAACAATGAGGGGATGTGCTCGGCTAGGGAGAGTATTGTGTGAAGTGTATTGTCGTCTACACAAATGGGGGTTAGTTCAAGGACATCACGTCTACTAACCGCTAGGAGACTAAGTATACTTCACAAAGGAAGATTCAAATCTAACACCTACCTATCCTACAATACTCAACCGTCGAGGTTCCATTGGATATATTGTGTTTGTTTTGATCAGTCTCCATTCATGTGGGGGATTGTTGGAAAATTTAGAAAATGTGAATAGAAATTAATTATTGTAATAATAATATAAAACTCTTGGTTTGGTGAAACTCTTGAGTAAAGTGGCTTGATGACACTTAATGAGTTTTATTATTACATTAAATCACTAATTAAGTGAGACACTTGTTTTCTTTCAAATCTTGAATATATTAGTTGGCTTTGTGCCTCATTTGAAGGAACTAGAAAAAAGGTGTTCACTCAGAAATCCATATGGTTAGAAAGGAGCATCTCTACTTGATTCCTTCACCACCTTATTCTAACTTATTTCTTTTTCAAGAACATCGATATACCCGATGTAACCTCGGGCGTGTAGATTTTCCCGACAGTACATACTGCTTCGGCTGTTGTACACTGGGAGACAGACGGACTCTTTAGTAGAGACCCAAAATCTGTTTTAAGGGACTCGTGTTTGACACGAATCCTCAGCCACAACCGTCAACATTTTGTTTGCTTTTTGTTGTAGTAAAGGCGCTTAGTCGAATATCAAATGTGATGAAGACACAAGACAATGATACTACATGAAGACTTGTTAAACTACCCGCTAAAGACTTTGGATCATGTCAATTTTGAATATAAAAGTTTGTATTTATTTAGTTTTGTAAACGGTATCGTGCTAGAATATTTCCCATTACTAACGAGAGTATCGTTAGCGTTTATTTTATTTTATTTTTAAATAAAATGTGCATGTCCTACATATATTTAGACGTAGACTGTATAAAAAATACGGAAGAAGCAATAGATAAATGGGAAACAACGTTAAGGATAGCAGTTTATGTTAATAGAATGAATATTGAAATGCTTCAAGGATTCTTAGAAAGAACTTTAATAAATAGTGCTTTAAGGTATTGGCAAAATTTACCTTTAGATATGAAGAAAACAATATTCGAACAAGATGACATAATAGAAAATTATAATAACAAGAGCAGTAGAAGCCTTTAGATTAGAATTTTGTGGAAAAGAAAATATTATAAAAGACCCAGCAACTATCGAAAAATACTCCACAACCTTAATAAAATTACAATTATGTGACATATTTGAAATAGATATATACATTTGTGTATTTCAAGATTACTATTACCATATATATAATCAAGTACCAGATATGAATAGTTATTTAGCATTTTTTTTTCAAAAATACCAGACCCTTGGGGAAAAAATTAATAAAAACTTATAATCCAGGGATAGCTGATACGTTAGGAAAAAGAATAACTCATGTTTGAGATAAATTGAGTGAATGGTGTGGAGATGCTATATTAGCTAAATTAAGTAAGGGATTAAAAAGAAAAATATCTTTATGTTGTAGTAGTCCAAAAATGTCTTTAATGATAGGATGTGATAGTCCATACTATTATGGAAAGATAAAAAGAAAATATAAGAAAATAACTCCTTTTCGGAAAAGATATTTTAAAAAGCGTAAAACAAAATACTATAAGAGAAAAGGATATAAGAAGACGTATAAACCTACTTATAAAAGAAAAACAGGAATGTAAATGTTATTTTTGTCGTGAAAAAGGTCATTATGCAAATGAATGTCCAAAAAAGTTTAAAAAGAAACTTAAAATATTTGAAATAGATGAAGATATAGGAAAAATGATAGAAGGAGATTTTATACCAATTAATGATTTTCAAGAAATAGACTCTTTATTTTAATTAAAACCGAATATACCTCATCTGAAGATGAATAGATTGGATATAGCCTCTAGTAGTAAAATAGATAATAACATAATCGATTGTCAAAATGAACAATTTGGAGAATATAAACAAGAAAATTTAATAGATAAGAAAATGCTTAAGTAGATACAACATGAAAAATTTTCGTTATCAAACTATTCGGGATTTAAATTAAATACTTTATAAAGATTAGGAATAAGACCTAGAGATCATCATTTATATTATGGATTAAACATTCAAGAAAGAGCTCAAGATATTAATATAACATCTAATAAAGTTATGATACCTTTAGTATCTAAAAAAGATATTCAAGAAAAACTACAAAAAGTAAGACCAGAAATAAGAAATACTTTAGGATGGGTTCACATTGGAGCCATCCAAATAATAATAAAATCCACATTTAAAGAAGGTATGGATACTCCTATAGAATTAGCAATCATGGACAATAGGATCCAAAATAGAGAAGAAGCATGTCTTGGAATATTAAGAGGAAATTTACAATATGGGAAGCTTAAATTTGATATTTATCCAAGAATTTCCTATCATATTCAAGACAAAGATTTTGATAAAACGTTAAGTTTATTACAAGATTTTAAAAGAAAAGATTTCTTTAAACAACAAAATAGGCCATATTCTATTACATATGCTATCTCTTATGCAATATCGAATACTCACCATTCCGATTGTTTTAGTACAAAAGACACAATAGATTTTCCTCTTTTATTTAATGATGTATGCCATATACAAACGCCTACTTTACCTAAAATAGAAGAAATAGATTCAAGACCATTAAGTCTTGATTTACAAGATAAACCATTATTATTTTCTAATCATGTTTCTTCTAGACTATCATTTTCAAATAAAAGTGTAGTTAGCCACCCTTTAATAAGAGATACAAATTCTAGTAGTTTTTTAATATAATTAACGCAATAGAAGATACTATAAAAAAATTACAAAATGCAAGGAGACTACTTTAATGGAAATAAATATTCTCATGTAAACATTTTAATAGATACATGTGCAAATGGAAACTATATAAATTTCAAACTTTGTAAGAATTTACAGAGATATCCGTTAGACGAACCTCACCAATAGACTAACTTTGATGGTGAACTACATGAGATTAATGAAGCCGTGGAAACTATGATAAAATTTGAAGATGAAAAAATTCCATTAAGGTTATTGATAAGTACTGAAGATGAAACGACACACTAGAAATTATGTTAGGATTGACATTTTTAGAAAATGTTAAACCATATCAAATAACCTTTTACGGGTTAAAATTAACACGATATGAAAAAATAATATATATATATATATATACACCAAAATAACAAGTCCTAAAAGTATTTATATTCCCATAGGAATCACTTATAAAGATTATAAAGCCGATTATTTTGCAGCTTACATAGATAGTGGTTCAGGATTAAGCAATTGTAAACCAGAATGCTTTTTAGAAGCATACCATGAAGATTTAATACCTTGTAATGGTATTAGTTTTTCTAAAGGTATAGTTCCTTTAAGAAGTGGAATAAGAAATCCAATAATATTGTTAGGATCATATCTAGTTAAATATCTTTCATTCTACTTTTATGATTCAGGTTCAGACGCACTGTTAGGAAGTGATTTTTTAGAAAGATTTAATAAGATAACTTTTGATACAATAGCATATCAAATAATATTAAAAACACAATGCCACCACCAAATAGTGGTTAAAAGAATAATAAATGCATATGGAAGAAAATTTCCAATTAATTTTACAAAACGCGTCAATAAGCGTGGTGATATAGGCTACAAACCAAACCCAAAACTTGAAAAAGGAATCCCAATTTTACAATATTACCCAGAAAAACCATTAGACTATCAAGTAAATCTAAGAAATTTATATATCCATATTAAAAATATAAAGCACAAACTAATACAATGTTATACAGATAATCCATTACAATTTTGGAACAAAAATCAGATAACAGCAAAATTAGAAATGAAAGATAAAGATAAGGAAATAAGAATAAAGCTCATGAGATATAATCCAGAAGATCAAAAAGAATTTAGCACACAATTAAAAGAACTTTTAGATTTGAGATTAATTAGATCTAGCCACAGCCCACATAGTTTTACATTCCTGGTAAAAAACATGTAGAAATCATAAGAGGTAAGCCCATAATGGTAATATAATATAAAAAATTAAATGATAATACTTTTTTTATGGATATATTTTACCTCATAAAAAAAGTTTAATAAACTGAACTATAAATAAAAAGATATTTTCTAAGTTTGATTGTAAAAGTGGATTTTGTAAAATAAAAATGCATCATGATAGTATTCTTTATACTGCATTTTTCACCCCTCAATGTTAGTACAAATGGCTTGTAATGCCTTTTGGATTAAATAATGCACCACAGATTTTTCAAAGAAAAATGGATACTATATTTAAGAATTACGTTTTTATTTTTGTTTATATTATTCTAATATTATATGATAATATCAATATTCATTTAAAACATCTTGAAATATTTATAGATTTATGTATAAAATATGGGTTGGCTCTATATGAACGAAAAACTAGCTTACTAAAAGATAATATTGATTTTTTAGGATAAAAATAAATGGTAAAGGAATAGAGCTCTAAAGCCATATTCTTGAAAAACCAACATTATTTCCTAACAAATTAATAGATAAAAGGCAAGTACAAAGTTTTCTTGGTATATTGAATTATGCTTCAGATTTTATTAAAAATCTCGCAGAAATAAGAAAACATTTTCAAAACCTATTAAAGAAAGATAAAATATTTAGTTTTGATAAAAGCCTAGAAGACCAAGTGAAAAATATAAAAGAATATTGTACAAATTTACCAAAATTACAATTATCTAAAGAAAACGATGATTTAATTTTAGAAACAGATGCTTCAGAATATTATTGAAGTGGGATACTTAAAAAAATAGATTATTACTTCAAAAATAAAAAAGTTGGTGAAAGCATTTGTAGATACTATTCAGGCACTTTTAGTGACACTAAAACAAGATATCATATTAACGAAAAAAGAGCTTTTAGCAGTTGTGAAAAGTTGTCAAAATTTTTATTATTTTCTATTACCGGTTAAATTTTTACTAAGAACTGATAATACACAAGTAAAAGTTTTTATAAAAAATAATTTACCTTCTAAACCTGAGTATAAAAGGTTAATTAGATGGCAAACTTTACTATCTGAGTATAATTTTGATATAGAAATAATTAAATCTGACAAAAATGTGTTAGCAGATTTTTTAACTAGGGATGGAAGATCATGAAATAGCTCAAAAGATGGATAAATATCTTGAAGACATGGATATGCAAGTGGTGTCTATAAAAGAAATAATGAAATATATGAAAGAGATGTTAAGTTACTTTAGCACTCTCCCTGAAGAGGTCTTAGACCTTAAAGGTCTTAGACCTTAAAGATTTAATCACAAGAAATTATCTTCTAATATACTCAAAAATAGTCTTCTATGAATATGACAACATGAGATTGAAATCTTTGGTGAAGAACTAAATAAAAGAAAAAATAGATTTATCTCCCATATACAAGAAGGTAAAAATAGAAAAAGGGATATCTCATCATCTTCAAAGGGAGTACAAACGATAGATCTTACGTTTGATCAAGATGAACCTAAAGAAAAAGATTTTAGTTTTAAACCACATTTTGGACAAACTTCTAATTTTGGAAATATTTTTCAAATGATACTAACTCAACAAGATCATGTTGAGCAACAGTGGTTTAAAATGGGATATTTATATAACCTTAAAAATACAGATATAAGATATGTTGATTGTACTAGGGTTTACCCCAGAATCAATTACTTGCAAGGTAATTCCCCTAAAGAGATAAGATACTGGTATGATTTTGGATCAATAAATTCGATATATCATCACCAAATTTTCCAGAATTTTCTTTTTAACCAAAATGGGTTAAGGATGGAATAAGGGATAGTTATCTATATAACTCTACTATTACTTCAAGTGATGTTATGGTTTTAAAACTACTTTCTGCAGGGCCTGATTTTTATAAAGACAATAATTATCCTGCATATCATCTTATTATAATACAAAAGGTTAATGCATCTCTTTCTTACAATATAGAGACAAAAAGATTAAAAACTTTTCAAAGTGTTAATGAAAATGATATTCATTACAGAAGAGCACTTGGTATGAAGATAGTTCTTTATACCTTAGAAAATATTTTTAAAAGAGAATTTAGAACTTATGGAGGAAATAAGATGTATTCTTCTGTTATGATAGCTCCAGCAAGGAGAACTTCTCCAACAGCCAAAAACTATATAGAGGACAAAATCAAATTTTTGGATACTGTTATTATAGCATCAAGTCCTCAAGCTCAATACAAACTTTGCTTAACCAGAAAACATCAGCATAATGTTTGTCCAACTTGTTCTAAGCAAAAGGATAATATGATTATTGATTCTCCAAAAAAGAGTCAAACATCATCTGAAGATTAAGATTTTTATTAATCATATATAAAAATAAGATTTTATAAATCATATGATTTAATCAATAATAGATAAACTCTCATGAGAATATGGGATACATACAAAAGTTGAAGTGCATGGATCATATAAATCCAAATGTTAGAGTTCCCATATTTGCAAAATGGAATATGAATGTAAGAGAAAAGAAAAACCAAGAAAAGTTCAAGTTTTCATAAAAGGTTCAAGTTTCCATGAGGAATCTTAACATCAAATTTAACGATATGACAATGGAAAATTTCAATGAAAAGAATGGCACATGGAAACAAGATAGAGAAGATAAAGATGTAAAGTCTATCAAAAGGAAAAATGAGCCTACAAAAGAAGGAAGGAAGGAAGAAGAAAAACATTGATCCTTCAACAAAATTTGAAAAAGAGTGTTTAAAGTTTCATGTATTAAAAATAAGAGTGTGCTTGTATTTCCTTAGTACTTTCTTTCACATCTCCATTGTAAAATACACATCATGAAATAAAACTTTCACTTTCCTTATAATATCTTTGAGTGTTCTTCCTATTTAGAAGTAATTTCCTTTAACTTTAAAAAAGAGGAAATTCTCCAACTACGAACTGTTTCTTTTTACCATACACCGGAAGTAGGAAACGAAACCTGGTTGAGCTAAATATTGCTGAAGGAGCGAGAGAGGAGTTACCTAAGGCTACTTAGAATTGGTCTGGAATAACCTAGTAAAAAGACTCCTGGTAGCGGTACTTTGGTCAAAACGGCAAAAAGGTACAGAAGAATGTTGGACCCTTATTCTTTTTAATTTTGAAATGCTTTTAAATATTTGAATCTCTTGGGTCTTATAAGGAAAATTCTCATAATTAATTTGAAACAGAGATATAAAAATACTTGTCTTAATAATCTTGAATTGTATGCTAGAAAACAATAATATTTATGTGTTTAAATTTTGCATACTATTTGAATAATAGTTATAGTATGTGGTTTATAAAAGAGAAATCTGCATTTTGTCTCCCTGGTATATGGACCAATTCGACAGGTTAACCACTGAAAAAGATTTTGCGAATTATGGACCACTGTGAAATTTCGGCGGGTCAATCTGTACCCAACCGTTAAATATTTTCGTTAAAGGCTGTTAAGATGGAGGGTGTTTTGGTCTTTTTACAAATGAAAATTTGGCGATAAAAATGTGCCATTCTGTTTTTAAGTTTTTTTGAAAGCTTGGAAAACCAGGTTGACGCTAAAAATGGCCGTCCGACCACCGGGTATTTTTTTTCTTCCTTGCTTCCACCGTAAGATTACTCCCACCTTCCTCTTCTTTTCTTTTCTTCCTTACCCACATCTTCTTCCTTACCCACATCAACTTCTCCTTCTTCCTCAACACTCCTTCTTCATATATATATACCCACCCACCGTCGCCATCTTCCATCCACAACACAACACTTCACATCTTCATCCAAGACCCGAACCCGTAGCCCCTCCACCGTGTCTTCGGCTCACCGTCTCCGGCTCCCCGTCTCCGGCTCCCGTGTCTCCGGCTCCCACCGTCTCCGGCTCCCCGTCTCCGGCTCCCGTGTCTCCGGCTCCCACCGTCTCCGGCTCCCCGTCTCCGGCACCTCCCCGTCTCCGGCCCCGTCTCCGGCTCCGGATTGAGTTCCGTGTCCGAGAGATCACGGGTTGGTTTGTGGTCGACTTAGCCGGCATAACCAAATTAAATTCCACCGTACGTGGAATTTTGGGTCGCGTCTCCGGATGCTACCCTTATAAAATCCCGAAGCTTATAATTCGGGTGAATAATTAATTATTTGGTATGTTATGTATGTGAAATCCCAAAGTTTATAATTCGGGTGTTTTGATATATGTATTTTGGGTCCATGTTATATATATAAAAATATGTTTGTGTTAATTGTGTTCGGGTTAGGTTCGGATGGTTGGGTTCGGGCGGTTGGGTTCGGGCGGTCGGGTTTGGACGAAAAGTTTACTAAAAAACGAGCCGTTTCGTCGTATTCGGACGAAAAGTTTACTAAAAACGGCCCGTTTCGTCGTTTTTGGACGAAAAGTTTACTAAAAAACGAGCCGTTTCGCCGTTTTCGAGCTAAAATTACACTAACAAAACGGGCCGTTTCGTCGTATTCGGACGAAAAGTTTACTAAAAAACGGCCCGTTTCGCCGTTTTTGAGCTAAAATTACACTAAAAAACGGGCCGTTTCGTCGTATTCGGACGAAAAGTTTACTAAAAAACGGGCCGTTTCGTTGTTTTTGAGCTAAAATTACACTAAAAAACGAGCCGTTTCGTCGTATTCGGACGAAAAGTTTACTAAAAAACGGCCCGTTTCGTCGTTTTTGAGCTAAAATTACACTAAAAAACCAGCCGTTTCGTCATATTCGGACGAAAAATTTACTTAAAAACGGCCCGTTTCGTCGTTTTTGGACGAAAAGTTTACTAAAAAACGATCCGTTTTGTCGTTTTCGGACGAAAATTTTACTAAAAAACGGCCCGTTTCGTCGTTTTTGGACGAAAAGTTTACTAAAAAACGAGCCGTTTCGTCGTTTTCGGACGAAAAGTTTACTAAAAAACGGCCCGTTTCGTCGTTTTTGGACGAAAAGTTTACTAAAAAACGAGCCGTTTCGTCTTTTTTGAGCTAAAATTACACTAAAAAACGGGCCGTTTCGTCGTATTCGGATGAAAAGTTTACTATAAAACGGGCCGTTTCGTCGTTTTTGAGCTAAAATCACACTAAAAACAGGCCATTTCGTCGTACTCGGACGAAAAGTTTACTAAAAAACGGTCAGTTTCGTCGTTTTTGAGCTAAAATACACTATAAAACGGGCCGTTTCGTCGTATTCAGACGAAAAGTTTACTAAAAAACGGGCCGTTTCGTCGTTTTTGAGCTAAAATTACACTAAAAAACGAGCCGTTTCGTCGTATTCGGACGAAAAGTTTACTAAAAAACGAGCCGTTTAAAAAAACCCGATCCGTATATATATACGGCATATATATACAGAGTATATACACATAGTATATATACGGAATATATATATACAGCATATATAGGAAACTATTTCAAATGCTTAATATATATTACATATTGTGTAGTATTATTAAATGTTAGTTCAGTTTAACTGGTTGGTGTTGTTTGTTGTTAAACCGGGGGTCGAGGGTTCGAACCCCACCCACTACACGAAATTTGGATATTTAATTTTAGGTTTAATTATAGACTCAGAGGTAAAAGGGTAATTTCACCGTTTTTGGTCAGTCAACTCACGGTCAACTAACGGCAAGGAGTCAGATTGACCCGCCGAAATTTCACAGTGGTCCATAATTCGCAAAATTTTTTTCAGTGGTTAACCTGTCGAATTGGTCCATATACCAGGGAGACAAAATGCAGATTTCTCTTTATAAAATTCATAAGTTTCTTAAATTTAGATATAATTTTATATTTTATGGATAATTACTTACTCGAACTGATAATCTTAAATCGTTCATATATCTCTGAATTGCTACCAACCAATTAGAACACAACTATACAGTTAAGCATATTTGTTTACCAAATGCATGCCAAGAGACTGCAGAAACAGTTTGCAACTGTAATTCTATACAGTGAGATCCTAATATTTATACATGTATTGTCTATATAGACACCCATACACCCCATTAAACAATTATCTTCCTCACATTACACACTCACACGCCTTCGTCATTTAGCAACCGGCAGCTGTAAACTACTTTCTGCTGATTTTGGCTTCACAACAAAAGGAAGTTTAATTTCTTGTGGGGCATTTTCTGGAGATGCATCTTTGAACGGTACTTCAAAAACAAGAGACTGATATAAACAAACTTCGTCTTCTTTGCAGTAGTATACCTGCACAATACATATATTTGGTTATATTTTATTAACATGTTGAACTAAGGTTAAGAAAACTTGGCTAAAAGGAAACTAGTTAAAGGAGCAGAAAAAGAGTAACAAACAAGTGTATTTATAGGGGAGTACATACCTTACAACTAACCCGACCCGTGATAGGTGAAGGAGAGGATCTTTTTAAACGTAGAATGGCAGTTCCATCTGGACTGAGATTCCCGTCCAAAGGCTCAACAACCGCTGCATTTTCAGGATCGATTTCAACACTGAATTTGGAGCGTGCTTCCTGCATATTAAAAGTTAAAATAACTAAAGTGAGGATAAGCTTAAAGTTAATATGATTTGTTTGTGTGTGAGTTAAAGGAACCACTAAGATTTACTTATGAATGCCAATTTTGAACTTTTTGGTCTCTAAGAAACCATTAAAGATTAACCCGGTCCAATTTGCCACCTTTGACTATATTATAACATTGTAGGGACGAACTACTGAAATTTAACTCTCCAACTACATGCAACTAGGGGTGTGCATGAAACCGATATAATCAACTCGTAACTGAAATAACCAACACAACTTAACCAACCAATAACCGACGGTTTAGTTTTGTGTGGTTTTTCAAAAACTAACTTTTCGGATCAGTTTGGGTTTTGCAGGTACCGAAAACCGATAAAAAAATAACTGAACCCGTAAAAGCCAAACCGACTTTATAATCAAACCGAAGCCATAAAAACTGATAAACTGACTCTTGTAACTGTATTTATAGATTATATTTTTTTCAATTTTGAATGTTGAGTAATCTATAAGAAATTAAAAATGATGTACCCTAAAAATGTAGGCCCAAATGTGCAATAATCAATTAAAAAAATGATACAATCATTAATTAAAAAAAATACTTAATCAATAAAAAAATGATGTAGCCTAAAAAATGTAACAAAAAGAATTTAGGCCTAAAGTTTCAGACCCAAATCCATGATTTTGGGCCTTTTTCAGTCCAAAAACTGCAAGCCCAAATGGCAAAACCGAAACTGAACCAAACCCGTAGTGAAAACTGAAAACCAAAACCCAACGGGTTTAAAAACTCAAAAACCGAATTTTCGGATTTTGGTTTGGTTTGAGCGCAAAACCAACCCGTGCACGCCCTTACATACAACCAGAGACTGGACACACAGAAAGAGAGAACCTTTGAGAAATGATAGCCTTCTGGTACAGATATTGTAAGTTTTAAGTTAGCCTCATTGGATGAACCGCCATCGATTACAACTTTTTCCGTGTCAGCTGAAGTTCGTTTTCTAAGGCGTCTTGGGGACCTAGATTTTGGTGCAGGAGGTTGAACTCCTTTTAGCTCAAAAGTAACAAGTTGTGTATCTTTTTGCTTGAGATCCAAATATCTGATCAGACTGTTATTTGTATCAGCTATAAATAGTCTCCCTGACAAATATAAGAAAAATTATTAAGAATAATACTATATTCTATCTCAACATATCATGATTTAATTATACTAATTCAGTATGATTCACCTAAACGTAATGTCACACAAGTTTAGAAGATTCGGAAGAACATATCACCTGTATCATCTTCAACAATTCCAGCTGGTTCTGACAACTACAATATACAATAAACAAACAACTGATGTAATAAACAAACTGAAGTAGGTGAAAAGTTTTAACATAAGCATGATATAATAACAGAAAATATAATTTATTTTAGTTGAATCAATATATTAACTTCCATGTCAGCATTTTATATACGTGGCTGAAGACAAGCATTAACAGTTGCTACATCAGCTTTACAGGTTTCGGGTAAGAGGCATAAATAATAATAGATCAAAAGTAGCTTGCGATTTTGTATATAAAAATAAAGTATGTTGCTATATATTGTAGTGAAAGTAAAAGTTGCTACTTCGTACAGTTTACCTTAATATCAAATTAGTACAAGATAAAAACTTGATTCAGCTTAAAATGGGTCGAAAGCTACCCAAAGTGTACTCAAACGCTAACAGACAATCTATTAAAAAGAAGATTATGATTTTAATAGTATACACATGTATACATATACAAGGGGTCAAGCTCTTGTTTACTAACCTGAGCTGATAATGACGCTCCGTCCTTAAATCCAGCTTTCCCTGTGCCTGCTATTGTACTTACCTTTTTAGTAGCTGGATCTAGCCTTTTTATCTACAATACATGTAAACATTAGCTCATAACTATTTCCATCATTTGACATATATATATAATCAACTTTATAGTTTAAAAGTAGCGTGTTTGACTACAAAAGTCAAATAGCAAATTTACCATTTAAACAATTTATTATGTTTTTTTAAGTTAGACATACCTTATGGTTATAAGAATCTGCAACATAAACTTGCCCGTCTTTTCCACATAAGACCCCCAACGGGTGTTGAAGAAGCACTTCAGAACCAGTTCCATCACGATCCCCAAACTATAATAGTAATAGAGTAGATCAAAGCATAGATGGAAATTTGCTACTTGTGAATAAAAAGGTAAAAATAACTAACCAATAGAAATGCAAATGCAAGGGCACCTAAAAAGGTATCTATTTTGACCTGTTAACATGAGATACAAGTAGTGTATTGAAGATATACCTTGAACAAATTGTCTGAAAATACTGGATCACCACCAACTAGTAGTCTTGATCCACCTGTTTGAAGATTGAGTGCTCGAATAGAGCTGCTTTCACTGTCAGCAATATATGCCTCTTTCACATCTACAACAGAAACAGTTAACCACAATATAAACTCAAGGTATTCACATAGCTCACAAATCTGCACTAATTAAGTATGAATTTATATTGGAAGTTAAACTAAATATAGGTGTCCATGTGCCATTAGTAGAAAGTATGTTTAAAATGTTTTATGCATTTGTAAAAGTAGAAGTGTGACAAATATGTACAATTGAAAGTAAATAACTGTTTTACAGTTATTTTGGAGGCTATATAAACCCGTCAAACCTATTGTAAAAAAACTCAGATCGATCAATAAGAAAGTTTATTTGTTTTCCTCATCTCTTATTCATCATATTGTGTGTTTGTATGTTCTTGATTTACCAACATTTTACAGTAAGCAATTACCTGGCGATAACGATATTCCAGATGGCTGTGCAAACGATGTTGTCGAAGAGCTGTCTCAATTGAAAGAAAAATATAACACACTAGAAATAATAAGTGAAAGAAGAGTAACTAATTATTATAAAACAAATTTTCATATATAACAACAAAGAGCGAGTGGCTCGTTTCCATTTCGGCTCGGTTGTAAACGAGCGGGCGGCTTGGTTTAGTTTGTATACAAAGCCGAGCACGAGCAGAGGAAAGCTCGCTCGATTTTTTTAACACCGGTTATAGTTATATGTGCATAATGAAAGCTATATTTTTTATATTCTTATTGATAGTATATTAATAAAATTAATAACAATAATGATAATAATAAAATAATTATTATACTCATTATAATTATATAATAACGTCAAAATTAGTGCAATTTTACTTTTACCCTCGGGTGGGCAAAAGTAAAATTGCACTAATTTTGACGTTATTTTACTAATCTCGTGAAAATAACGTTAAAAGTGGCGGAAGGTTAATCAGGCATCATGTGGTGGCGTTGATAGCCGAAAGACAAGGGCACATGCACCGATCAGTCGGTGTCCCGATGATTGAGTGCTATGTGCCTTATGTCCAAGGCTTGATGCAAAACTACTATCGAGCCGGGGGTCTCACCGGAAGCAGCCTCTCTATCCCTATGGGATAGAGGTAAGGCTGTCTACATCTTACCCTCCTCAGACCCTACCATAGCATTGCTATTGGTGGGATATACTGAGTACGATGATGATGATGATGATGATTATAATTATATAATAACAATAATAATAATAATAATAATAATAAATAGTTATAATAACCAACCCGTGCACGCCCTCGTGTGAGGAGCGCATGATCAAATTTAACAGAAAGTGTTATAGAGTATAAACCTAAGGGCATAAATTTCAAAAAGATTCATTTTTGGACAGAAAGGGCTAAACACAACAAACCACAAGGACCAAAAGCGTAATTTACTCTTACTGAAATAGTATAACATTTTGTAAGCATATTTGGCATCTGGACGTAAAAAGTTTGCATAAAAGCAAAGAAGTCATTTGACAAAAAAGTGTTACAGGTCAATCCAACTCAGCCTGACGTTTAAACTGTTGAAAAGACCCGTACATTACCTTGGCCCGTTTGAGTTTCTCTCATAACCATCACCACTGAAAGCCCGTGTAACTCCGTCTAGTGTACTATGCACCCAGATCTGATGTTGACCAGCCATTGCAATGAACACACTCTGACTTGCAGGCTCAAAACACACATCCCAAGGAGAGTTCAAAAGCTGAAAACCATCATCATATTTAGTTTAAGATAATGCCTACAGTTTATATATATAAAAGCTTTCTTCTAGATTTTCATTCTATTATATGTACCAAGTCTGATCAGTTTGTTGGAAGTCTACTCTAAAGTAAATATGGTATCAAAGTAAAGAAGTTGAAGGAGAAATATTTCAATGTGCAACCATAAGAAAATGTTTAGCGTATCATAAACGAAGACAGAGTTTAACAACCTAATAAAGTCTATAATTATGACTTTATGATAAGATAATGCTCATAAATCTTGCCTGACTGGTTCCTTTTCCTCCCCCTTTATAATCTGAACCTTTGGTACCATTTCCAGCCAGAGTTTGCACATTCTCGTTTACAAAATCAATCACCCTACAAAACCAAAATTATGTGGACTTGAGGAGCAATAAAAGAAGATTTTTATGTAACAATAAATATATGTACAATTAAAATAGTATTCTACCTCAAAGCGTGGTTCTCTGTATCCGCAACATAAAGAAGATTTTTAGTGGCATTGTATGCCAAACCCTACACAATGAAAACAAACATAAGCAGTTACTCTTTTTGCATCAACAAAAACATGATGGTATATGAAAAGCCCAGACACATTATTAAACCACACCCAATTAAGAGATTTATAAAAAGTGAGATGTTATATGTGAGGTTGACCTGTGGGCGGTTGAACATTGCAGTATCAAAGTTGCCATCATGTAGACCTTCTTCTCCACTGCTCCCAACTTGAACTAGAAAATTCCCATCCAGATCAGTTACCACCTGAAATTCAGTCCAAATTACATTTGCAAATTTGAAAATTATAACAAATAAACAGTCACTATTATAAAGTAACCTACTATTCTGTTATGGTTACTGTCTGAAATGAAGAGCCGTTTGTTGAATACATCAACTGCCAGCTTTCCAGGAAACTTCAACGGTGACTTTAACAACCTAGGATCATTATCCTTCTCCAAATTTAGAGGAATCGGTGTGCTGTCTAATAACTTTCTTTTTCCATAATATAACAGAGCTGCTTCCACCAAATCATCAAGATCCTTTTAAGACGGTGTCATGTAAACATAATAAATAATAAAATTAACTGATCCAAACATAACAATGAAGATAATGAAACATGTATGCATGTAACATAACAAGAAATCAATACCTTCCGTCGGCCTTCACCTGCTAGCTGTGCAAGGAGTTTACCAGTTGGTCCAATAATAGCAAATGTGGGCCATGAATTTATACCTAGCTCTCTCCACATATACATATCTCCATCATTAACAACCTGGTTCAATATGATAGTCGCAGATTTACTTGCAATAATAATAACAGAAAATGATTTATAAGGTAACATACAATAAACTAATAGCGTACTGGATGAGTTATTCCATAACGTAGTACAGCATTCCGGATCGCTTCCAAGTCTTTCTCATTGTCAAACTTGGCAGAGTGCACTCCAATGACGGTGAACTGCACAAAAGAAAACATTAATAATTATGTAGCTATAACTTGTAGATATAAACGTTATTACTATTCTCACACTAAATTCTGGACTGGTTAAAAGTTAAAACCAAAGGGTTGAGTAATGTTGAGTTTCTAAAACTCACATACATACTTTGATTAGCAGATATGATACACTTACCGGCATGTCTTTATACTTCTTTTCCAAAAACTCCAGATCAGGGAGCACATGCATACAATTTATACAACAATAGGTCCAAAAGTCCAGCAGAACCACCTTTCCTTTCAAATCCTGTTCAAAAGCAACACACGTTTAACATTTGTATTTCATATATTAAATTCAAAAACAAAGAAGCAAAGGTTTCACGTTTAGAAAACACTTTTTTTCCAACGATCTCTAGTGCTTCTAGGTTTTGTTTACTAATCAAAATACTTAAAACAGAATAGATACATGTGAAGTTTTAAGTAAAAAGTTATCCGCTGTACTACCAGAAAAGATGGCTATTTTCTAAAAGGCGAAAAGAAAGCATAAACATGTGAAGCCATTTTATAAACAACAGAAAACATTGTTTACCCTACGTAGCTGAAGAGGAGCTGAGTTTAGCCAATCAAGTTTAGATGGAAACTCAGGAACTTGTGTTGTGGTTCCCCTTTCAAGTGTCAGCACAAAAAGGTTCAGCATTTGGAAAGTTCAAAATGAGGAAGCTCTAACAAATATATGAAAATTATTGTAGCAAGCAAAAGGGAAGTCTTATTTACTTGCTTTCTACATCTGATATATAATTAATAAATTGCTGGATTCTTGTAGAGCGAGTTCCATCTGCATGACAAAGAAACCAACTCGGAAATTAAAGCAATATGAATTTTTGTAACATGTCTTATCAGATTGTAAATATGCTGATATCATAACATCAAACTGAAGCTTTCACCACAGATACAAACCTTCACTTTGTCCAAAGGGTGGACTGCTGCTCCCAAATAATAAGTTCCAGATAGCCTTTGGGGATGCATATTGCATAGCCTGCGATAACCCAAAGTTACAATATAATTAATAATTAATGTTTTTAACATGATTAGAAATTTTTAATTCTTCTAATAAGTTAATACATATTAAACTTTTTTAGTAAAGCAATTATAATAGGAAGTTTAATGCATTTAATTATACTTTCAATGAATTTGAGCTTGTTGACATGTTCCCTTCATAGTTAATTCAGGTTAACCAGTTTACAGTTAAACATAAAACATAACCCAAATCGACCTTACCTTCATATTTGTAACTGTAAAATAGAGACAAGATAGTGCAACTCCCAAGCTTCCATATCTTATGAGTTGTCGCCGCGTACCCTGCAGCCTGTTTGTAGATTAGTTCTGCAACCGTTATATTGAATAGCCTTTAGCATAATTCAGATAACTAGCATAAGCAACATAATTTGCATGAGTAAAGCTACTCGTCAGAATTACTGGCTTAATATATGAACTTTAATAAAATTTAAAAAATAAGTGAAGATAGATAAGAGAACTTTTTATCTAAAATGAACAAATGCTTAATTTAAATAGCATGGCATCATAAATAACTCATCAGTGTTTTTTTTATTAAATTGCCTTACCCACCAACAGAGGAAACCTTTGTATTTTCCTTGAGCACAGATGACATTTCTTCTGAATTGTTTACTGATTGAGAACCCTGCATCTTTGCATCTGCAATGTACAGTCATCAAGGACTATATGAGGCCAAATAATAATCAAATTACTCACTGTATATCAATATTAGCAGCTAGAAAAAACTTATCAAATCACAGAGCATACATACAAATGAATAATCATGCAATTTTCAGGTTATGTTCAACAGAAAAGAAGAAAACATCAAATGTAACAAGCATCCATTACAATGCATAAACAAGTCTTGCTTACTGAATGGAAAGTAGCATCAACATTGAAAAGTAATGTCAATAATTTGAATGAAAAATGGAGTTACAAAATCATTTTCAGAACTACATACTACTGTAACTAGAGCCACCACCAAGAATATCTTCAAGTGAAATATTTCCTATATTCTTTCTGATCAGTGATGGTTTAGCTTCATTTAAGGTATCTTCAGACAATGTTGTTGTCACAGCTATGCACCTGCAATAAGAATATGCACTAAAGGTTATACTTATATGTACTTAAAACAACACCTTTTTTTTATTAGGTATATCCAAACTATCGTCTTTTGGTCACTGTCGGTTCCAACTAACGAAGTGGCTGCTAACGGTCCCAACTTTTAACGTTTTTGTTCCTAACGGTCCGCGACTAACAGCATCCTAACGCCGTTAGTTGCAGGTCGCCATAAAAATGTTTTTGGCCGGAAAAGTCACATTTTTTGCAAATACGTGTTAAGATTCCGTTAATCGCGGACCTTTAGAAACAAATACGTTAAAAGTTGGGACCGTCAGCCAATTCGTTAGTTGGGACCAGCACTGACCAAAAGGCAATAGTTGGGATTAATAAAAACCAATATACCTTTTTATTATTATATATTAAATATGATCGCAGAAACTATACCACCAAAACTATAGTTCAGTTTATGAGGTAGCATTTCAATACACTTGGCAATAATATATAACTTAAATAGGTCAGTTTTAGGTAAATTCGTCAAAGTTGCCACCTCCAACATAAAGTAAGTGCAATAAAACTCGGCATGTTAAAAATGTGAATATGTGCTGACAAATCAACTTGATAACTTGAATTGAAGAAAGATCAAACAGCTTTACCTCATTTGTGCAGCTTGGGCAGCTTGTACACCAGCTAATGCATCTTCGATTACAAGACACTGAGACAATAAGTGGGAATATAAATAATATTGCAAAAAAAAAAAAAAAAAAAAGATAGCCTACACAAAGATAAAAATATCAATGTGCCCAAATGAGGTTTCAACTCAATTTTCAAGGCAAGAAATTTTACCCTTATGAAAAATGTAACAGGAGAAAAACTGAAAATTTTCAAGTTAAAGCTTATAATTTTGGAGAAACATGTCAATCATATATATCAATCGAAACTTTCAAACTTATGTACAGGATTTGTTCAAAACATATAAAAAGGGAATAGAATATGATAGCCTGAAATGAGATCCCATGAAAAATAGAAGATAAATTGCCTAAAACACAGGTTTACCTCACTTGGCGGGACATTCAAAATCTTGGAGGCAGCTATGAATATGTCAGGGGCAGGTTTCAAGTTTTCAAAAGCATCAGCGGAAACAATAGTATCAAACCTGATATGATGAAACTAAAATAAGCTGGAAAATGTGTACCACTATTAAGATTCGAGAAAAAAAGAAGATGGTAAATCTCCTTGTTGATAATGAACTTCTAATCACTTTAATCCTTAAAGATGATTAAATGAGAGTAACAAAAAGAGAAAAAATTATGATCATGAGATTTAGCATGGTGGATTTGAACAGATATCTGGTAGCAAGTAAAAGCAAAACTTAAACCAAAAAAATCAATTATAATGAAGAAAACGTACATTGACAATGGTAAGCCAGCAGCAGCTAAGTTTGCATCAACTTTGATTCTATCAGCACTAGATGCTACCGCCACTTTGAGGCCACTTTTTTTACACTGATGATGTCATAATTAGAAGATGTATCACTAAGGTAAAGTAAAAAGTACAAAATTTGTATTTGTTGGCCCAAAGTACCTCAGTAATAAGTTCAAGTGCACCAGGAAACCCTATTCCAGAATTTGGTTTTGCATACTACATAATAAGATATCAAAATTCAACATTAGCTAAATGGTATTCGAAACAAAAGTGTTCACTTTAGGAAATAAAAGTACAAATCTTGTCATGCAAGAAATATGAAAGAGGAAGAAATGTTGTAGTTCAATCACCTTATCTAGATATATTTCAAAAAATCGCTTCTTAGCCGCCTCAGGGTTAAAATCTGCAACACCCTTCACTTTAGCAACACCACCAAGAAAGTTTGCTTCGCCTGTTCCAAAAATTAAAACACTCAATTATCGACCAGAAGTATAGGAATGTAAAAGAGAAGTTAAAGTTAAAGAAAGTCTAGTACAAGTACAAAAACATTATTATCACAAACTGTAAGACTTCAAATCTAGTGACTTCTCATTCATATAAAACATTCTACTTTGAAGTACTTGTGCATTTTAGTTTATTAGGTGCTAAAATCCATGGTGCTTTATTAGCCAATATAAATATTATGCTTCTTCGAAATGAAATCAAATTTTGATTTCCCATACAACTTTGTATAAGGGTCTGACCGTCTGACTGTTGATGGCGTTCATTATTAAGAAATTAAATAATCTTTTAATCAAAATGCTAATCATTCCTGATTATTACAATGGTGAAAAACTTAATCATAACTTTCAAATGAGGAGGAAATTGTTGCTACCCTTTCCTTTGAACAATAGGAAAATGATTATAATTAGCAACATATTTTCACTTCACTCATAACTTTGTAACCTATGCATTCAATATCGGTGGGATATCGGTTATCGGTCCCCATGTGAAATATCTGTCAAAATATGCTTAGAATATCGGTACCAATAACATCGGCGATATTGACCGATATTTGACCGATACATCACCAATATTTCCGATATCAGTGTTTTAAGTCTTAATTGTCAATTTTTAGTGTTTAAAGTCTTAATCAGTCCCTAGTTGCTACAACTGTTAGTGTTTTGTTAGTTGCAAAAGGTTAATTTGTTAATGGTATGACAGTATACTGAATTGTTAGTGTTAAACTGCTTTATATATTTCTGCGTGATATTAACCGATATCCGATATTTTTGCGCATTAACTGCATAGTTTTCAACTTTACTTTTAAAACCTAACCAGTGCACTTTTCAATATCAATTTAGGGCAATTTAACAGAAACAAAACCCCTATGAATGTGTTACTAAAATTAAATAATTATTCAATACTAATTGAGGCCAATTAACTTATGTATAACAGCAGAAACCTTACCGGTACCCATAAAGGGCACGAAATCCTCAACGGTAACCTGCACTCCCATTTCCGCAAAGACATCAACTCCAGCCAACCTTGAGGCCTCTTCACTGTTGCACAAGACTCCATCCATATCGAACAACACCGCGGACACCTTTGGCCAATCGGTGCTTACTTTCTCCTCCACGTTAACATCTTCCTTCACAGTAGCCCTAAGCGTGAATCGCGAAGTGCTGTTACGCGAGAGTACGGTTACTTTAGAGTGGTGGCATGGGAGAAGAATGTTAGGTTTACGGAAGGATAGTGAGGTTGATAACAAGTGTGATTTGGATGATGAGTGAAGTGGATTTGTTAAGAGTTTCAAAGGCATTGTGAGTGTGTGTGGTTTGGAGGGAGTTGTGAGTTTTGGATCAAGTGTATGTGTTGTTGGAGGTTTATATGGTTTAAAATGTTTTCGTGAGTGTTGCTAAATGGTTGCTAAACTATCGGTGGTGTTGCAGAAATGGTTCTCTTAATATTTACTTTTGACAACTTCCATCTTATTCTCTCTGTCCAATTCATTTAGGGCTGTAAAACGTGGCGGGTTGGCGGGTTAACGGGTTGGTGGGTTGACGGGTTGAAATGTGCAACCCGGACTCGACCCATATTATTATTCGTGTCAAAGATGTCAACACTAACCCGCACACACAAAAATTCAGGTCGACCCGAACACGACCCATTTAACCTATATTTAAAAAAAAGTTAATTTATATAATCGGGCATACAAATTATAGTAAAATCAAAACCATATATTGCAAAATTCAAATGAAATATAAGCATGAGTCGATTTGATATAGATAGATTTGACGATATGTTCATGCGTATTGGTGAATGGACAGAAGAAATACATCTTGGGTAATGAAATTCTGGCTGAGAATTAAAAAGTGTCGTTCGGGAAAAATATAATTTAAGAGGAGACCTAAAAATGAAATACGGGGAATGAAAAATAATTAAATTTTCCAACACATTTTAACACTAAGGAGGGAATATAAAATTAATTTTAAAACATCAAAAATTAAACGGGTTAACGAGTCAACCCATTTTTATACATGTCAACCCAAACCCGACCTGTTTAGAAAACAGGTCAACCCGAACATGACCCGTTTTTTAAACGAGTCGTGTTAGTCGACCCAAAACCTGTTTTTTTCGTGTCGGTTTCGGGTCATGTCAAGAATTGACACCCCCTACCTATTATAGAGAAAATTATCAAAAATAACATGATTTTTAAGATTATGTTAAAGCTTTTAAGAACGTTTAAAAATGTGTTTTATGTGGTATTCTCCAAAATAAAAGAAAATTTTCAAAAAAAAAAATAATAATAATAATAATAATAATAACTCTTCTCTTGCGAGACGGTGTCACCAATTATGAAGTATTACTCTGTACGTCACATAAATTGAAATAAAGTGTATAACCGTATTTTAAGTGGCCAATCCTGGAAGATAGTGAGTCACTCCTAGTTCAAAATTGACAACCACTAACTAGGAGGGGGCAAGAGCGATATGGCTATATGTCAAGAAAATAACACAGACGTTAGAGGCTTAAAAATCATAGGATCCCTGTAAAAAGAAAACTAAATATATGTACTAAATTATAAATTCTTTGACAACAATAGAAAACAACAATAACATTGCAGTATTCCACCCAAAAACTTCTGTGTTGATATCTTTCACGATAGTCTTGAATTATTAACGACGTCAGTAATTCTAATTTTAACGGCATATAATGTATATATGTGTGGGCCATTGGGTGGACAAAAGAGAAATTGCACTGATTTTGACGTTATTTTACTAATTTTGTGTAAATAGCGTTAAAAGTGGCGGAAGGTTAATCAGGCATCATGTGGTGGCGTTGATAGCCGAAAGACAAAGGTACATGCACCAATTCGCCGGGTCTCGATGGTTGAGTGTTATGTTTTATGTCCAAGGCTTGATGCAAAACCACTATCGAGCCAGAGGCTCGCTGGAAGCAGTCTCTCTATTATTACGGGGTAGTGGTAAGGTTGTCTGCATTTTACTCTACTCAGACCCTACCATAATTTTGTTGTTAGTACGATTTACTGAGTACGATGATGATACCACTATTACTATAATTAAAATAAAACATAAAATTGATTATTTATGTAAATCAAGAAATAAAGAAAAACATTTAGTGGTTCTGGCAGGTCAAATTGTCTAACATGTTTACCACATAAACACTTCACTGTACTCAATCTAAAAGCCTAATGATGGAGGAGCGTATAGTTCTAGCTGAACCCGAACCCGAACCCGTGCCCAACTATGATTCGTTCAAATTGGTTGGAAAGAGGCGCTTTCTTTGAAAGAGAGATCAAATTGGAACAACATCTTTTATTATATAGTGAGAATTTCAAATTTCTATTTATGTTTTTTAGTTTACTAGCTTACATTTTCCATTGTTTAGCATAAATACAAATACATGGTTGTTTACTTTCTTAGGTGTTGACTTTAATTATTTTCTACCAAGAACCTATGAGGTTCTTTGTGAACGCCATTAGTTTAAAGATGCGATAATTATTTGGTAATTACATGACATCCTAATGGAAAGTTTGAACTTCCATCAACGACAGGTTAAAAGTTGAAATCCCATAAAAGAATTAACTGATAGAAAAACAATTCAATTTAATTTTTCAGGAATATTAACTAACCAAACATGATTTACTATCATATAACATTCTAATTCCAATTTCATTTTAAAAACTTTTCGTGAACCAAATAACCACCAGAACTGAGCTTACTTTATTAAGCCTTTTCAAACAAAGTTTGTATATCAGTGAGAACAAACGATGTTACCTTGTTAGGTTAGCTCATTTTTGGTAAACGATGTTACCTTTTCTCACATCATTTGATGTGGTGGCAAATGTGGTTTACTTTTAAAAATTTTAAAATGGTATTATGGTAGTCAAGGGTCGCATTCCCATTAGAGATGATTTGTAAATAATATATTTGGCTGTTAAAAAGAGAAAAAAAAAACTAAAACTTAATGGCGCGTTCATTTCACGGAATGAAATTGGAATTGGAATTGGAATTTGCATAGGATTTGGAATTTGAATATTCCAATAGGAATTGGAATTGGAGGAAATTGAAATCCAATTACATTCTTAATGTGTGTTCGTTTGACAAGGATAACGGCAAAAACATTTTAGATTTTGACAAAAACATTAGAATTTGCATAGTTATTTTTTAACATGGATAACGGCAAAAACATTTTAGATTTTTTGTTTTTTATTTATATTTTGCGTTATGATTTTTTATTATTTTTTTTTGAATTTTTATTATGAGTTTTCTATTAAGATAAAATACCCTCAAAAAATATTTAAAAATAATAATAAAAAATTCATAACTCAAAAGATAAAAAAAATAAAAAAATAAAAAAAGTTAAAATGTTTTATTCGTTGTCCTCGTAAAAAAACAAAGAAAACAAGACTTGATAAAAGATTCCAATGAATTATCTTGAATTTCTCTACATCTTAGAAGGATTTGGAATTCCTTAATTCAAAGGAATTTGAAGAATTGAATTCCAATTCTAATTCCTTAAACCGAATACACCAAAATGAAATTAAGATTCCAATTCTAACAAAATAAATATGCAACGTCTTAGTTCCAATTCCTTTAAATACCCACAAATTCCGTGAAATAAAAAAGCCCAAATGTCAAGATTACGTAATTAAGAGGAGATGAAAAAGTCAAAAAGAATAAGAATAGTGGCGAATAAGAAGGCACGTCACAATTTAAAGATATTTGGTTATTCCGTTGCTTAATCAGGCCAGAAACTCAAGGTCCCAAAGATAACATTGATCGAGACACACAGTCGTCATATATATTCATTCCTTTGATTGATATTCCCCCGGGAGACTGACTGTAAATTAATTAATTCTCATTGAATTTCGAATCCTTGAGCTGCATGAGTATTCAAGTGATTATTCAATCGACGATAATAACAACAACAACATCCTCCTCCTCCTGCTTCAACTTGAACGACGAAGCAGCAGTAGCAGTATGGCTTCGGTTTTTACTGCTTCAAATTCAATTAGGTTTTCTTCTTGTTGTCAATCCCATTCTTACACTAAACCCTTGCGTCGCCCATTCATCCAACGCTTTCCTAATTCCAGGTAATTCTTCTACCATCACTTTCACTTCCATTCTGTATATGTATATATTAATTGGAACATTTACTACATCAGCAATTGCCGAATACAATTAGGCTCACTTTTAGGGTTTCTAGCTACCAGAACAAACAAAATGATGATTCACCATGGAATGATAATAATAAGCATATCACAATGCTATATTCGAAAACATTATTGGATGATGAGTGAAGTGGATTTGTTAAGAGTTTCAAAGGCATTGTGAGTGTGTGTGGTTTGGAGGGAGTTGTGAGTTTTGGATCAAGTGTATGTGTTGTTGGAGGTTTATATGGTTTAAAATGTTTTCGTGAGTGTTGCTAAATGGTTGCTAAACTATCGGTGGTGTTGCAGAAATGGTTCTCTTAATATTTACTTTTGACAACTTCCATCTTATTCTCTCTGTCCAATTCATTTAGGGCTGTAAAACGTGGCGGGTTGGCGGGTTAACGGGTTGGTGGGTTGACGGGTTGAAATGTGCAACCCGGACTCGACCCATATTATTATTCGTGTCAAAGATGTCAACACTAACCCGCACACACAAAAATTCAGGTCGACCCGAACACGACCCATTTAACCTATATTTAAAAAAAAGTTAATTTATATAATCGGGCATACAAATTATAGTAAAATCAAAACCATATATTGCAAAATTCAAATGAAATATAAGCATGAGTCGATTTGATATAGATAGATTTGACGATATGTTCATGCGTATTGGTGAATGGACAGAAGAAATACATCTTGGGTAATGAAATTCTGGCTGAGAATTAAAAAGTGTCGTTCGGGAAAAATATAATTTAAGAGGAGACCTAAAAATGAAATACGGGGAATGAAAAATAATTAAATTTTCCAACACATTTTAACACTAAGGAGGGAATATAAAATTAATTTTAAAACATCAAAAATTAAACGGGTTAACGAGTCAACCCATTTTTATACATGTCAACCCAAACCCGACCTGTTTAGAAAACAGGTCAACCCGAACATGACCCGTTTTTTAAACGAGTCGTGTTAGTCGACCCAAAACCTGTTTTTTTCGTGTCGGTTTCGGGTCATGTCAAGAATTGACACCCCCTACCTATTATAGAGAAAATTATCAAAAATAACATGATTTTTAAGATTATGTTAAAGCTTTTAAGAACGTTTAAAAATGTGTTTTATGTGGTATTCTCCAAAATAAAAGAAAATTTTCAAAAAAAAAAATAATAATAATAATAATAATAATAACTCTTCTCTTGCGAGACGGTGTCACCAATTATGAAGTATTACTCTGTACGTCACATAAATTGAAATAAAGTGTATAACCGTATTTTAAGTGGCCAATCCTGGAAGATAGTGAGTCACTCCTAGTTCAAAATTGACAACCACTAACTAGGAGGGGGCAAGAGCGATATGGCTATATGTCAAGAAAATAACACAGACGTTAGAGGCTTAAAAATCATAGGATCCCTGTAAAAAGAAAACTAAATATATGTACTAAATTATAAATTCTTTGACAACAATAGAAAACAACAATAACATTGCAGTATTCCACCCAAAAACTTCTGTGTTGATATCTTTCACGATAGTCTTGAATTATTAACGACGTCAGTAATTCTAATTTTAACGGCATATAATGTATATATGTGTGGGCCATTGGGTGGACAAAAGAGAAATTGCACTGATTTTGACGTTATTTTACTAATTTTGTGTAAATAGCGTTAAAAGTGGCGGAAGGTTAATCAGGCATCATGTGGTGGCGTTGATAGCCGAAAGACAAAGGTACATGCACCAATTCGCCGGGTCTCGATGGTTGAGTGTTATGTTTTATGTCCAAGGCTTGATGCAAAACCACTATCGAGCCAGAGGCTCGCTGGAAGCAGTCTCTCTATTATTACGGGGTAGTGGTAAGGTTGTCTGCATTTTACTCTACTCAGACCCTACCATAATTTTGTTGTTAGTACGATTTACTGAGTACGATGATGATACCACTATTACTATAATTAAAATAAAACATAAAATTGATTATTTATGTAAATCAAGAAATAAAGAAAAACATTTAGTGGTTCTGGCAGGTCAAATTGTCTAACATGTTTACCACATAAACACTTCACTGTACTCAATCTAAAAGCCTAATGATGGAGGAGCGTATAGTTCTAGCTGAACCCGAACCCGAACCCGTGCCCAACTATGATTCGTTCAAATTGGTTGGAAAGAGGCGCTTTCTTTGAAAGAGAGATCAAATTGGAACAACATCTTTTATTATATAGTGAGAATTTCAAATTTCTATTTATGTTTTTTAGTTTACTAGCTTACATTTTCCATTGTTTAGCATAAATACAAATACATGGTTGTTTACTTTCTTAGGTGTTGACTTTAATTATTTTCTACCAAGAACCTATGAGGTTCTTTGTGAACGCCATTAGTTTAAAGATGCGATAATTATTTGGTAATTACATGACATCCTAATGGAAAGTTTGAACTTCCATCAACGACAGGTTAAAAGTTGAAATCCCATAAAAGAATTAACTGATAGAAAAACAATTCAATTTAATTTTTCAGGAATATTAACTAACCAAACATGATTTACTATCATATAACATTCTAATTCCAATTTCATTTTAAAAACTTTTCGTGAACCAAATAACCACCAGAACTGAGCTTACTTTATTAAGCCTTTTCAAACAAAGTTTGTATATCAGTGAGAACAAACGATGTTACCTTGTTAGGTTAGCTCATTTTTGGTAAACGATGTTACCTTTTCTCACATCATTTGATGTGGTGGCAAATGTGGTTTACTTTTAAAAATTTTAAAATGGTATTATGGTAGTCAAGGGTCGCATTCCCATTAGAGATGATTTGTAAATAATATATTTGGCTGTTAAAAAGAGAAAAAAAAAACTAAAACTTAATGGCGCGTTCATTTCACGGAATGAAATTGGAATTGGAATTGGAATTTGCATAGGATTTGGAATTTGAATATTCCAATAGGAATTGGAATTGGAGGAAATTGAAATCCAATTACATTCTTAATGTGTGTTCGTTTGACAAGGATAACGCCAAAAACATTTTAGATTTTGACAAAAACATTAGAATTTGCATAGTTATTTTTTAACATGGATAACGGCAAAAACATTTTAGATTTTTTGTTTTTTATTTATATTTTGCGTTATGATTTTTTATTATTTTTTTTTGAATTTTTATTATGAGTTTTCTATTAAGATAAAATACCCTCAAAAAATATTTAAAAATAATAATAAAAAATTCATAACTCAAAAGATAAAAAAAATAAAAAAATAAAAAAAGTTAAAATGTTTTATTCGTTGTCCTCGTAAAAAAACAAAGAAAACAAGACTTGATAAAAGATTCCAATGAATTATCTTGAATTTCTCTACATCTTAGAAGGATTTGGAATTCCTTAATTCAAAGGAATTTGAAGAATTGAATTCCAATTCTAATTCCTTAAACCGAATACACCAAAATGAAATTAAGATTCCAATTCTAACAAAATAAATATGCAACGTCTTAGTTCCAATTCCTTTAAATACCCACAAATTCCGTGAAATAAAAAAGCCCAAATGTCAAGATTACGTAATTAAGAGGAGATGAAAAAGTCAAAAAGAATAAGAATAGTGGCGAATAAGAAGGCACGTCACAATTTAAAGATATTTGGTTATTCCGTTGCTTAATCAGCCCAGAAACTCAAGGTCCCAAAGATAACATTGATCGAGACACACAGTCGTCATATATATTCATTCCTTTGATTGATATTCCCCCGGGAGACTGACTGTAAATTAATTAATTCTCATTGAATTTCGAATCCTTGAGCTGCATGAGTATTCAAGTGATTATTCAATCGACGATAATAACAACAACAACATCCTCCTCCTCCTGCTTCAACTTGAACGACGAAGCAGCAGTAGCAGTATGGCTTCGGTTTTTACTGCTTCAAATTCAATTAGGTTTTCTTCTTGTTGTCAATCCCATTCTTACACTAAACCCTTGCGTCGCCCATTCATCCAACGCTTTCCTAATTCCAGGTAATTCTTCTACCATCACTTTCACTTCCATTCTGTATATGTATATATTAATTGGAACATTTACTACATCAGCAATTGCCGAATACAATTAGGCTCACTTTTAGGGTTTCTAGCTACCAGAACAAACAAAATGATGATTCACCATGGAATGATAATAATAAGCATATCACAATGCTATATTCGAAAACATTATTATTATATTATATAAAAAACCATATCATAGGAGAGGTTAGTTTATCAATTCATATCATCATCCATATGAAAGTTTTGCACTCACCTTAGACAGCCTCGTTATGTAGTTCATCATCCATCACATACCTACTTATGATTTTAATATTAGCACAAACCAACCTAAAAGCATAATTGTAACACCCCAACTCGGAACGGGCTAGCGTGTTACTATTACAGATATCAAATCAATGCCACAATCCAAAATACAACAAAAATCAATGCAACCTATGTCATATTATTAAACAAAAATGAATTAACTTTTAAAAAGCTTGAACTTCATTATTCTCTCTCATCACTATATTCCCCGAGTCCCGGATTACCTGAAAACAAAATAAGAAAAACAAAACAAGGAAACACGGCTGAGCCAAAAATTGCCCAGTAACGGACAGATTAATAGTTTATGTAAAGACGAACATACATAGAGCAAATATACATACTGAACTGAAATTGAATAAGTTGACACCAAAAACCGATTCGAATATAAACTCGGAACCAACACCAAATCAGAAACAGACGCTTACCAAAATTCGATACACGATCAGAACATAATCATAGGTATATATCTATATATATATATAAACATATTAAAAACATATCAGAACTATAACAGAACACCTAGAGCCAGAAACAGAAACAGAGGGGTACACAGTTAACTAATCTATGCACCAATGAGATGGCATGTGTGGCGTACACGCGTTGTTCCATCCCCCAGAAATCAGAAGTCAGAAACAGAAACAGAACTAGGATCGATCCATACGCCCCTAAGTGGCCCTAATACTTCACAAGTACTAGTCAGAGACGCCGTGAACTTTAATTACGCGCTGTCACGACAAGTGCCATGCCGTTGACGCCCCAACGACAAGTCAGAAAATGCTCGGGTAACAGAGTACTAAAACTAAAAACATATAACTAAATAAAATAACTGAACTCAAAATATTGTTAGGATTAAACGCACACACGAAACCGAACACACACGAAAGCAATAAACGAACACGAGGATTTAACGTGGTTCGGTCTAAACTGACCTACGTCCACGGGTGGCAACTAGGTATATCTTTATTGAGTGACCAATATTACAAGTACATAATGTTGTTTATATAGAGACTGAACTAGTGTTAGTAAATTATTATGCAAGAAATCTAAATCGGGCCGGGCTTGGGCCCGACCGCCCACACCCGTCTTCTCTTTTGACTTCATATAATAAACCGGGCCAACAAGGCCTACGAACCCAACAATCTCCCACTCGGAGGCCTTGAGTCCTCTCGTCTGCACTCCTGATTGTACTTCTGTAATCTGAACATTAATCTTCTTCTAGTTGCCACCGCCTTCTCATCAATTAACCTGAAGGCCCGTTGAAGCTCCCCGGAGCTCCAACACGTCAGTCATGGCTGAAACTGCCCCTGACCCGTTCTCTGTCCCTACCGGCTCCCACTGTAACGAACTACCGGATCCTGAGATAACCTGAGAACAAACACTCTCCATATTCAGCAAGTAATTCATTAGAGAGACTTTTACAGCTGGAATACTGGTTTTCTTAATCCACTGTCGACCTGGAACTGTAACTGAAACACGACCTGTGCTCCCACTGTCACGATGTCCCCCAACTGATTTAACCTTCCTAGCTCGTTCATCCTGAATCTTCACTTTGGCTCTGGGTTTGTTACTTGCAAAACGAACCTTCTTCTGCCCACGAGATTCTGTGAACCGGACTTTGTCTTTCACCAAAACTGGATCCACTCCTTTCGGTGACATATCGACCATATACAACGAACCCATTTTCTTGCCACGAGCAACCACGAGATTCCCTTTGACTACTTTCCACTGCCCATTCCCGAACTTAACATCGTGCCCTTGGTCATCCAACTGCCCAACTGAAATCAAACGTTTCTTCAAACTTGGAATAACCCTCACGTCTTTCAAAGTCCAAGAAGTACCGGCTGAAGTTATCAAATCAACGTCTCCCATACCCGTAACCTCTAAAATATCATCATTCGCTAGTCGAACCTTTCCAAAATCCCCAAATTTAAGATTCTTCATCGTTTCACTACAGTGAGTGGCATGAAACGATGCACCAGAATCCATCACCCAAGCATCAACGCTACTCTCTGTTAGGATTAAACGCACACACGAAACTGAACACACACACGAAAGCAATAAACGAACACGAGGATTTAACGTGGTTCGGTCTAAACTGACCTACGTCCACGGGTGGCAACTAGGTATATCTTTATTGAGTGACCAATATTACAAGTACATAATGTTGTTTATATAGAGACTGAACTAGGGTTAGTAAATTATTATGCAAGAAATCTAAACCGGGCCGGGATTGGGCCTGACCGCCCACACCCGTCTCCTCTTTTGACTTCATATAATAAACCGGGCCAACAAGGCCTACGGATCCAACAATCTCCAACTCGGAGGCCTTGAGTACTCTCGTCTGCACTCCTGATTGTACTTCTGTAATCTGAACATTAAACTTCTTCTAGTTGCCACCGCCTTCTCATCAATTAACCTGAAGGCCCGTTGAAGCTCCCCGGAGCTCCAACACGTCAGTCATGGCTGAAACTGCCCCTGACCCGTTCTCTGTCCCTACCGGCTCCCACTGTAACGAACTACCGGATCCTGAGATAACCTGAGAACAAACACTCTCCATATTCAGCAAGTAATTCATTGGAGAGACTTTTACAGCTGGAATACTGGTTTTCTTAATCCACTGTCGACCTGGAACTGTAACTGAAACACGACCTGTGCTCCCACTGTCACGATGTCCCCCAACTGATTTAACCTTCCTAGCTCGTTCATCCTGAATCTTCACTTTGGCTCTGGGTTTGTTACTTGCAAAACGAACCTTCTTCTGCCCACGAGATTCTGTGAACCGGATTTTGTCTTTCACCAAAACTGGATCCACTCATTTCGGTGACATATCGACCATATACAACGAACCCATTTTCTTGCCACGAGCAACCACAAGATTCCTTTTGACTACTTTCCACTGCCCATTCCCGAACTTAACATCGTGCCCTTGGTCATCCAACTGAAATCAAACGTTTCTTCAAACTTGGAATAACCCTCACGTCTTTCAAAGTCCAAGAAGTACCGGCTGAAGTTATCAAATCAACGTCTCCCATACCCGTAACCTCTAAAATATCATCATTCGCTAGTCGAACCTTTCCAAAATCCCCAAATTTAAGATTCTTCATCGTTTCACTACAGTGAGTGGTATGAAACGATGCACCAGAATCCATCACCCAAGCATCAACGCTACTCTCAACACTACAAACCAAAGCCTCATCACTACTGACCCCGTCATCTGTGTCGTCTTCTGTAACGTTCACCTCTTTCTTACCATTCGGACACTGATTCCTGAAGTGTCCTTTCTCTTTACAACCCCAACATTCAATATCCTTACGAGTCTTAGACTGACTCCTCTTCCTGCTCCCACTGCCTCGCTGTTTTCTCCTGCCTCTACCTTCTGTGACTAGCATATTGCCTGATGATTCACCTGAACTTCTGCGTCTTGAATCTTCTTCCAGAATCAGATCTCGAATCCCATCGAAAGTAATATTTGTAGACGAACTACAAACTGCAGTCACTGTTTGCGACCAACTGTCGGGCAAAGAGGATAATAACAAGAGGCCTTGAACTTCATCATCAAACTTAATGTCAACTGACACTAAGCGGGACAAGATCGAATTAAGATTATTGATATGAGTTGTAACTGACCCACCCTCTTTCATTCTTGTTGTCACTAGCTCTCGGATAAGATAGACTTTATTCGCTGCCGAAGGCTTCTCATACATGTTGGATAGTGCGTCCATCATACCACGGGCTGTGGTTTCTTTCATGACGTTAAACGCCACATCTTCCGACAACAACAATGTAATACAAGCCCTAGCTTTCTTGTCTAACTTCTTCCAATCTGCTTCTGACAGCTTTTCTGGTTTTTCATCCTCAAGCACTACATCCAAGTCTTTCTGACAAAGTAGTGCCTCAATCTGCATCTTCCACCAACCGAACTTCTGTCCGTCAAACTTCTGTATCGAAAACTTTCCGTCTTCTGCCATAACAATGACTAAAACGAAAAACTGGATAAAAAACAGAGACAGACACAGCAACACGAGCCTGAACTTAACGACTGTTCAACTGAACTCTGTTAAACAATCAACCTATTTAACGTGCAGCGGAATAACGAACTGTAAATCAGAAACCGAAACTTTAAACTGAAACGATAAACCTGACAAACGCTGTTGGCACTGGTTCTAAGTTTCTTTAAATTTCTTCTGACTTGAAACTGTTCTTCAACGAAAATAGGATCTTGATTCGCTGGTTCTTTGCTCGTACTTTGCAAAGTAGGATCTCGACTCGCAAAACTTCTGCCTTCTTTTATTGGTGTGAACACAAGCAAAGTAATCAAATATATTACTTTCTGCCTTGACAATGAAACACAGCAACCAAAAAAAAAATACCTACTGTTTCCTTTTATCTTTTTCTGTTGTGAAAACCAATATATGAAGCCAATTGCAAAGGTGGGTGGCGGCTATGTTATCTGCCTATGTATAATCTCACGTAGCACCAAATTCCCAAACACCTTATTTTTACGAAACCCCAAAAAAAAACTAGCGCTGACCTTTTCAACCTTCCGGTCGATCGCTGGATACGTCGGCTAGCTGCCAACACCGAAAACCAGATCGACAACCTGAATCTGACCTGTGGCAACTGGTGGCAGCGAAACCCTAGCAGCAGTTAGCGGTAACGCGGCGGAACCCTAGCCCCGATCACTGGTGCGGCGGCGACACGCGGAACTGGTTCACCGTGTTCTTCGTGTGATCCGAACCTAAGCTCTAGATACCACTTGTTAGGATTAAACGCACACACGAAACTGAACACACACACGAAAGCAATAAACGAACACGAGGATTTAACGTGGTTCGGTCTAAACTGACCTACGTCCACTGGTGGCAACTAGGTATATCTTTATTGAGTGACCAATATTACAAGTACATAATGTTGTTTATATAGAGACTGAACTAGGGTTAGTAAATTATTATGCAAGAAATCTAAACCGGGCCGGGCTTTGGCCTGACCGCCCACACCCGTCTCCTCTTTTGACTTCATATAATAAACCGGGCCAACAAGGCCTACGGACCCAACACTCTCAACACTACAAACCAAAGCCTCATCACTACTGACCCCGTCATCTGTGTCGTCTTCTGTAATGTTCACCTCTTTCTTACCATTCGGACACTGATTCCTGAAGTGTCCTTTCTCTTTACAACCCCAACATTCAATATCCTTACGAGTCTTAGACTGACTCCTCTTCCTGCTCCCACTGCCTCGCTGTTTTCCCCTACCTCTACCTTCTGTGACTAGCATATTGCCTGATGATTCACCTGAACTTCTGCGTCTTGAATCTTCTCCCAGAATCAGATCTCGAATCCCATCGAAAGTAATATTTGTAGACGAACTACAAACTGCAGTCACTGTTTGCGACCAACTGTCGGGCAAAGAGGATAATAACAAGAGGCCTTGAACTTCATCAAACTTAATGTCAACTGACACTAAGCGGGACAAGATCGAATTAAGATTATTGATATGAGTTGTAACTGACCCACCCTCTTTCGTTCTTGTTGTCACTAGCTCTCGGATAAGATAGACTTTATTCGCTGCCGAAGGCTTTTCATACATGTTGGATAGCGCCTCCATCATACCACGTGCTGTGGTTTCTTTCATGACGTTAAACGCCACATCTTCCGACAACGACAATGTAATACAAGCCCTAGCTTTCTTGTCTAACTTCTTCCAATCTGCTTCTGACAACTTTTCTGGTTTTTCATCCTCAAACACTACATCCAAGTCTTTCTGACAAAGTAGTGCCTCAATCTGCATCTTCCACCAACCGAACTTCTGTCCGTCAAACTTCTGTATCGAAACCTTTCCGTCTTCTGCCATAACAATGACTAAAACGAAAAACTGGATAAAAACAGAGACAGACACAACAATGGCACGAGCCTGAACTTAACAACTGTTCTACTAAACTCTGTTAAAAAATCAACCTATTTATACGCAGCGGAATATCGAACTGAAAATCAGAAACCGAAACTTTAAACTGAAACGATAAACCTGACAAACGCGGTTGGCACTGGTTCTCCGTTTCTTTAATGCTTCTTCTGACTTGACAACTGTTCTTCAACAAAAATAGGATCTTGATTTGTTGTCTTAACTCGTTCTTGCTTAACCAAAAAATGTGTTTCTATATCTTGGTCAAATAGCAAAACGAAAAAAAAAGAAAAAATAAAAATAATCTTATTTCTCTTTGGTCTTCTGCCACGAATAACAAGGAAGAAAAGGAAGTAATCTTTCACTTTTCCATGAATGTCATGGCTCACAAGTCCCAAGAAAATAATAGCATATCTTTTCACTATTTTCTTCGCGAACAGCACCCAGGACCAAATAAATCGAAACCCACTGCCTTCCACGTCAGATCTAATCGTATCTGCTAAGTGGCGGCGAACTGCGGTTGATAGCGGCGGAACGCGGTGGTGATGCGGTGGTAAAATGCTTTCGAAAAAAAAACCGAACCTGAACAACTCCGGCGACTGGGTATGGCGGAACCCTACCGGAGATCACCACTTTCTTCCCTGCGGCTGAGTCGGTAAGACTCTAGCGGTGTTGCGACAGCAACAGCAAGGTTTTCTCGCGGCGAAAAAACGATGACGGCGGAACCCTAGCACAGTAGGGTGGCGGCGGCGGAAGGTTGGTTCCCGTGTTCTTCGTGTGATTCGAACCTAAGCTCTAGATACCACTTGTTAGGATTAAACGCACACACGAAACCGAACACACACACGAAAGCAATAAACGAACACGAGGATTTAACGTGGTTCGGTCTAAACTGACCTACGTCCACGGGTGGCAACTAGGTATATCTTTATTGAGTGACCAATATTACAAGTACATAATGTTGTTTATATAGAGACTGAACTAGGGTTAGTAAATTATTATGCAAGAAATCTAAACCGGGCCGGGCTTGGGCCCGACCGCCCACACCCGTCTTCTCTTTTGACTTCATATAATAAACCGGGCCAACAAGGCCTACGAACCCAACAAATATAACTGACGCGTAACAAAAATCCGTACTACAAAGTAACAGAACGGAGTCAATACTATAAGTAACGGAAAAAAAAACCGTACTACGAAGTAACAGAAAATAATTAATACTACGAGTGAAAGAAACCAGAAACCGTACTATGAAGTAACAAGAAACAGAATCCGTACCTTAGTAGTCAATAAGTAAGCACGCAAAGTCAAGCCACGTTAAGTTGTACTAACACCTACATTTTTATAGTTTGAATTAAATTTACAAAACTTAATTTAATTTTGCTGGTATCTTTTGCTCCGGCGACATATGCGTTTAAAATCTTTACTTTGTCATGATGGTCGAAAGTTTCAAAATTTATTTCATCTTTACATTAAGTACCACTAATAAAGTATGTTGAGTTTATTTTATCAACTAATGTGAATATGATTTTATAATTTGATATCATATGGTTGGAAACCCAAAATACACAAGTGACACAACTCCATGTCTCCATCCACACACACAACCCAACACTTTTAAACACAATTCAATCACACGCCATGCACACACAGTATATATGCACTCATGCAAACACACACGTCAGTCATCAACATTCTCAATTCTAAAGCAAATGTCATACAACGCTTTGTTATCAAGAACCATACACTCACGCCATACACACACAATAAACAAATATGAAATACACATGCTTCACACACCGCACCCATCTACAACACACATATTCTTCGCGGAACCAAAACTAAACGAACCGCGGTCGCCGGAACAAATCGAAACGATACCAAAATTTATATCTTTAAATTCAAATGAGACTAAGGTTTTGATTCGGTACCTCAATATATAGCCGAACACAAACTGAACGTATCAAAGAGCGAGAGCGGTGGAAGTACACGAGCGTGTGATGGTTATGAATCCGGTTATAACATAATGTTAGTTGCGCGGCGTCGGCGACGACTCTCTTCGTCACTTAATTACAACAGAAGGTGATGGTGGAGAATGCGGTAGAGATAAACAGAGGTTTGGGATGGGTGGCCAGAAAACACATAACCGAGATGAAGCTTTGGCGGCAACGCAACGGAACCGGAGAAGGATGGCGAGCAGTGACTTCGCATGGAAGCCCTAGAATGGTTATGTTTTAAGAGTTGAGGATTTGAGAGAATTTAAATTGACAAATGGAAACTTGATCAACAAGAGATTCATTCCAAAGAATTTGTAGGTTGTTAGTTGTAGCTTACGTAAATAAGTTGGAAGGGATAAGGGTCATTCAAAATATATACATCTAGCAAATATAGTATTAAGCTTGGTTCCAAGGATTTGGATAATTATTCATACATATATTTTTTTTATTCATAAATCAAATATCACATTACGTTCAAATACTAGCTATTGACAATATGCACAAATTAAAATTTATTATTACTACTATTATATGAAAAATATATGTTCAGATTAACAAATTTTCAGTTACTCATCATTTATTAAGTTTTTTTTTTCTTTTTCTATTTGATCACTCCAAAATTCTGTATATTACAATTCTACCACCCTTAAAAAAAATTTCGTCCTCGAAATTGCTAAGAGCAGGCAAAGCAGGAAAATTTATTATTATTATTATTATTATTATTATTATTATTATTATTATTATTTTGCTACGTGAGATTACCTTAAACTTCTCAAATAAGATATGTGAAACTTTAAACATGAAAAATACAAGTGTCTTGATATAAGAGATAGAAAGGAAAACTAATTTTTAGTGTTTCGGAAAATGACGTCTAACTCTAGACTATTAACTGATAGGCATATAACTATGCGATAAAACGTAACTTAAACATATTACTTTATTATAGCCATAGTGATGTTGAATGAAACTAGTAACGCATTTGGTAAACTAAAACATGTAACTGATAAAACTTGGTCTTTTTACCTGAAAACATAAAATTTTATCTGAATACATAATCATATAATCGATGACTAGTAAATAAAAACGAAAATAACTGAAGACACCTGACAGAAACGTTTAGTTAATATTAGAAGCGAAAAATAAATAATTGATACATGTGACTTATAAATAACCAATCAGACACTTCAAAAATCCAAGACTTGAATGTATATATAAATTCAAATAACACATTTTAAATGTTACTATACATTTCTTAACTCGTGTATTATTATTTAAACAAATAACAAAAGACACATAACAATAGTATGGAATAGTGAAAACTTATGATGTCATATCTGAATATTAAAGAAACCTTAATATGCGTAGTGGATTTTTTTTAGTAGCACACATACGTACCTGTAAATTCACGATTACGTTCGCGACCATAATCGTCAATTTACCTTACGATTGTGTCCTAACTGTCCTTCCATTATGCACCTTAAAGACACGACTTAGCTTATAACAAAAAAAAATGATGTGACGACAGGCTAATTAAGAAATGATGTTTATTCAAATGTATAATTATTTCGGAAAACGTCGAGAGGCGTGCATGGTAGCAAAGTTTGAATCGAGCATAGAGGGCTATGTCAAAGTCGTGATCCTTTTAGTTGTGTCAAACGTTGTCTTCAAAAGTCATTTCCATATTTGTATAGTGTAAGCATGAACAATTTATTCAACTAAATGAAATCCGGAAAGTCAGAGATTGACGTAGGTGCCTAGAAAGGACTCTAAAAATAGACCGAAAATCACAAAATGATCGGCACGAAGATTGATATGAAATATTAATCCTAACCCAACGTCTACCCATTATCTCACAAGTCTGATTTTAAGGTTTAAGTTTTCTACAGGAAAGAGCCTTAGCTCTAATACCATAACTGTAACACCCCAACTCGGAACGGGCTGGCGTGTTACTATTATAGATATCAAATCAATGTCACAATCCAAAATACATCAAAAATCAATGCAACCTATGTCATATTATTAAACAAAAATGAATTAACTTTTAAAAAGCTTGAACTTCATTATTCTCTCTCATCACTATATTCCCCGAGTCCCGGATTACCTGAAAACAAAATAAGAAAAACAAAACAAGGAAACACGGCTGAGCCAAAAATTGCCCAGTAACGGATAGAACAATAGTTTATGTAAAGACGAACATTCATAAAGCAAATATACATACTGAACTGAAATTGAATAAGTTGACACCAAAAACCGATTCGAATATAAACTCGGAACCAACACCAAATCAGAAACAGACGCTTACCAAAATTCGATACACGATCAGAACATAATCAGAGGTATATATCTATATATATATATATATATATATAAACATATTAAAAACATATCAGAACTATAACAGAACACCCAGAGCCAGAAACAGAAACAGAGGAGTACACAGTTAACTAATCTATGCACCAATGAGATGGCATGTGTGGCGTACACGCGTTGTTCCATCCCCCAGAAATCAGAAGTCAGAAACATAAACAGAACTAGGATCGATCCATACGCCCCTAAGTGGCCCTAATACTTCACAAGTACTAGTCAGAGACGCCGTGAACTTTAATTACGCACTGTCACGACAAGTGCCATGCCTTTGACGCCCCAACGTCAAGTCAGAAAATGCTCGGGTAACAGAGTACTAAAACTAAAAACATATAACTAAATAAAATAACTGAACTCAAAATATAACTGACGCGTAACAAAAATCCGTACTACAAAGTAACGGAACGGAGTCAATACTATAAGTAACGGAAAAAAAACCGTACTACGAAGTACACGAGCGTGTGATGGTTATGAATCCGGTTATAACATAATGTTAGTTGCGCGGCGTCGGCGACGACTCTCTTCGTCACTTAATTACAACAGAAGGTGATGGTGGAGAATGCGGTAGAGATAAACAGAGGTTTGGGATGGGTGGCCAGAAAACACATTACCGAGATGAAGCTTTGGCGGCAACGCAACGGAACCGGAGAAGGATGGCGAGCAGTGACGTCGCATGGAAGCCCTAGAATGGTTATGTTTTAAGAGTTGAGGATTTGAGAGAATTTAAATTGACAAAAGGAAACTTGATCAACAAGAGATTCATTCCAAAGAATTTGTAGGTTGTTAGTTGTAGCTTACGTAAATAAGTTGGAAGGGATAAGGGTCATTCAAAATATATACATCTAGCAAATATAGGATTAAGCTTGGTTCCAAGGATTTGGATAATTATTCATACATATATTTTTTTTATTCATAAATCAAATATCACATTACGTTCAAATACTAGCTATTGACAATATGCACAAATTAAAATTTATTATTACTACTATTATATGAAAAATATATGTTCAGATTAACAAATTTTCAGTTACTCATCATTTATCAAGTTTTTTTTTTTCTTTTTCTATTTGATCACTCCAAAATTCCGTATATTACAATAATACATGGAAAATTTTTAAGGTTTTAAATTTACATGTATAATGCATCCATTGTCTGCAGGCTGAAGCCTCGGCTGAACAATCTTTATACAAGATGCTCTATGAAAAACATTAAACTCTTGAATAATATTGTAACCGAAGAAGATGTTGATCATGATTCTGCACCAGATGCATCAAGTTGTTCGGTTCCTATTGTCCACATTAGTTCTGAAATCCATGATACCACTGAATCAAAAAACTTGCTGGTCGAAGGCACTTTCGTAGACATGATTTTGACAACATTGCCGGTAACATTATATGTTTTGCCTTTCTGCTTTCTTATCTATTTTTCTTGTAATTTATATGCTTAAGTGTTCTCTTTCCCCAGATTCTTTCAGAGGTAGAACAGGATGTCCTTGCTGCAACGCCGGCTCATCCAGCAGGGCTATATGGTATACTAATCATCCCATATAAATCTTTCTAGCAAATTTTAACTTTGATAATATAATCAGGTTAGACTGGGTATTTATTGAAGATCTTTATTTAGATTTCTTTGACAAATAAGCTTATGTGGCATAGACTTGTATTTATATCACATCATGTGTTTCTAACATAATGATGATATATGATTATCAGCATTATATGCTAGTTGCCTAGCTGGGAACATGGTGGAACAATTATGGAATTTTGCTTGGCCTGCTGCTATTGCTTTGCTTCATCCAAGCCTTCTACCAGTTGCAGTCATGGGTTTCTGCACTAAGGTTTCATCAACTCATATAAGATTTAACACACACACACACATACATACACAGACATACACCATGTACATGTACAGGGGTCGAGAGCTGTTAATTTCAGAACCAATTATAACTTGAGAAGTGCAAGAACCGCTTTAACCGTTGTACTGTTGTTTATCATATATTGTGACTAGAATGTATACATTCAGTATGTTCAAGATTTGTTTTTAGATATGGTATTGATAGTCTTTTGTCTGAATGCATATGGGCTATACACTATTTGCACATGTATATGCATATCTTCACATTCTTATACTTAAAAAAGAAAAAAAACTTGAGGGGATAAATCAAAGGGGTGGGGAGAATAAATAAACCTTTTTTTAATTTACCATTTTACCCTTATGCGGTTTTCATGGTACTCAACGTAATATTGGTTCTGAAGAAGCCCCTTAAACATGTATGTGTACACATACTATGTATACACATATATGGCTCCTATTATGAATTTCAGGTGAAAGGATCTTTTACTGTATCTTCCATTTTTCTTTTGTAACAGGTTGCTGTTATTGCTGGAGGCCCGTTAGTTGGGAAACTTATGGATCAATTTCCTCGTGTACCTGCATATAATTTTTTGACTACTGTTCAGGTTATTCCATAATCAAACATACCTAGTCATATATGGAATGAAATCTCTTTGAAATTATTAATAACCTGTTTGTTGATATATTAGGCATCTGCTCAACTTTTATCAGTCGGGATGATAATGAAAGCACATATGACACACGCCTCACTTGAAACCTCTGTACTCATGCGTCCCTGGTTTATCATATTAGTATTAGCTGGGGCTGTCGAAAGGCTATGTGGACTTGCTCTCGGGGTTGCAGTTGAACGCGATTGGGTTGTTCTGGTATTAAAAAAATATTAATTTGTCTTTCAAATAATCAGTTTCAAAAACATCCAAATACTTCTGTTTTTTGAGCCAATTTATTAGTGTAAATCTTTATGTTCAGTTAGCAGGAACTAACCGCCCAATTGCTCTTGCTCAAGCGAATGCAACTCTGAGTCGTATTGATCTCCTTTGTGAGGTAATTGTGGTCTTATTCTTTAGTACTGTCTTGTTATAAGCATTAGTTGTATATGTTTGATAAGAGTTTTTAAACTTAACACTGATTGCAGATTGCTGGAGCATCACTGTTTGGCATTCTTCTATCTAAATATGAAACGGTAACATGTTTGAAGCTTGCTGCTGCTTTTATGATGTGGGCATTGCCTGTTGTGGTAATGAAGTATGAATTTTCTGTATATAATGGTCATACATTGCATATTTGTGTTTATAATGGGATTTGTTCTGAATATTTAGATTGGTCTCACGTGGTTAACCAACAAGGTTTCCTATGGTGTTCTTGACCGTGCTAAATGCGCACAAACGTGCTGTAGAACTTCCTCCAAAGAACCTGAGCCACATGATGATAATTCAGGTTAATGTGTGACTAATACAGTAATATATATAACATTATTTTTCATTTTTTTTTTGTCTTACTAGACTTGTGCTCTATGTAATCAGTTGATATCAGTATGGCTGCTATTAAACACGGCTGGGATGAATACATGCAGCAGCCTGTTCTTCCTGCTAGCTTAGCCTATGTACTTCTTTGTTTCAATGTTGTACTTGCCCCCGGTGGTCTAATGACAGCTTTCCTCACACAGCATGGTACCTTATGTTCCCTTTCTTTTTAAAAGAACTGTTTTAAGTGAGCGTTTGGATGCACAAATATTGTGTCATGAAGAATTATTGTTTCAAACTTTCAATAGATCGATAGTTTTACATTTACTCAAGAATCAGTTTTATTACACTTCTTACATGATTCTCCAAATCTTTTATCTTGATTCTAAACAATTGAAAGTTCTTAAATCACTTCTGGCCAAGCACTCAAAAATGAGTATACCGACTTGATAGCGCTATAATTACTTTAAGCGCACATCCAAACACTACCTAATGATCATGATCAGTGCTATAGATTAGTATTGAGGCCAAGACACCTTGTGCCACCAGAATTTCAAAACTTTTGAAATGCTATTTGAATTCTGCTTTCATTTGATATTAAGTAATCAGAAGCTATTATTCCAAGCTCATTTGCATATGCTGGTTTTAGGTTTTTTTATGTTTTTTTAAATGTTCTTCAGGTTTAAGTCCCTCTCTTATTGGAGGCTTTAGTTGCTTATGTGCTTTCATGGGTGTTGGAGCAACGTTCATGTCTGCTCAAATGGTCAAGCGACTTGGCATTTTAATGGTAGGCTTCTTCTTTACTTAGTTTATACATCTGTGAGGACTTCCTAAATTGATTGGGCTAGGTTGGGCCCACTTGCATGTTTGCTTTTCTCATGTTTTTCAGACTTTATAAATAAATTTGTATTTAAGTTTGATTGACGATACTATTTTACTACAATAAAAATCTAAACATTTTTCTTAGTAAATATATTTAGGAGGTTTTATGCATATGTATACACTAATTAACTTGGTAATTGTAAACGTTTTGTGTTGAGAATTGATTTCTACGTCTTGTGGATACATAAGAGGGTCCTTTATATAGAGGACACATAACCTTTCATATGACATAACATAGACCTTTGGTATGACATGATATTAATTGTCTAAGAGCGCTTTGGTGACTTTCACGCGTTCCCTTTCAATTTAAGTTTTTCAGATTAACCCAATTGACTGTTTAGAGATAAACGCATAACTTAGATTAACTCATTTATAGGTTAACTGGTTCAAATTGCATTATCTTAAAACAATATAACTGCGGAAGACAAATGATACTATTAAGTTGTATTGGATTTCTTGCTGTAGGCTGGAGCAGCTGGACTCATATTGCAAGCTTCAGTTCTTACAATGGCTGTTGGTGTCTATTGGAGTGGGGCTCTTAAAAATCAGACTGCACTTATGTTTTTTCTTGGTTTTATTGTAAGTCTTTTTTTCTTATACCTCTATACACACACACAAACACACACGCAGTGGCGGATTCATTAACACTTGAGAGGGGGGGGGGGTGTAAAGACCCCCCACCGAGTTGAAGGCCATTAGAGTAAAAATATAACATATTAGTATCAGAAAATATTTAAACCCCCTTGCAATTTTTTTATGCCCCCCATAAACTTTTGAAATCCCATTTAAGATGAACAAATTAGCGAAATTGAAGAAACCTGCAACTCTCATCGGAATTTATGGAGTTAAGGGGACATGTTAAGAGTGAGAGAGAGAATAGTGGAGGAGGTTAGTGGAAGACTTAAGGTGGGTTAAAGAAAATAGTAAATTCAATACTTAGTTAAAACCTTTGTGTTCAATAGAGTTACATAATATACCTTTTAGTTTGATTTGATTTTTAAACAACTCTAAATTTTAATATTTCATATTACACATTAACAAAATCTAACTAAACTTAATTGACAAATAATGCGTTATGTTGTTTGATTAGACGATTTATCTATAAGTTGTTAGCTTGTTATTTGTTTATTTATCTTTAGCAATAGCCTTTTGGTTGCTAATTTTCTTAGATATTGTGTTTATACTTTATACGTCATTTTATATATCTTTAAAATTTTATAAGCATTATCTATATATGTTTGAGTTGATCAAAGATATTAACTATATTATCATATCATAAACACTTAATAAGTAAATAAATATCATTAAACAAATTCATGAGTATAAAATATATTGACCCGATCCATTTTACACCGGCTTATTTTGACCATACATATTTTCACCCACTCATAAAAAGTCCTGGATCCGCCACTGCACACACGCATATGCATATGTATGCATACACACACAGAGCAGGGTACTAGGCAGAACACGGTGTTTTGCAAGAACAAAAAGAGAAAACTAAATTATTCAACTTTTCAATCTTAATTTTTCTTTTAAATATTAAAAAATGGTTGAAGTGCAATGTTTATTCATCTATCCTGAAATTAACACAAAATATGAGAAAAAATGTCGTTTATTTATATAACTTACATGTGTAGGAATCATGTGTAGATAAAACAAGTTACACATAACCTACACGTGTATCGGGACACACATTTACAAATTTAAAAAAACATATGAACAAATTATTTTAATGGTTTAGCGTGCACATAACATAGGCATTTGTATGTAAGAAGAAAATATTTAAAAAAATACGAACCATTGATAAAAAAAATAAACGTTTTAGGTTTGTTCTCGCAATGCTTTAATGAAGCTCTCCACACACACACATGTATGCATAGATATGGAGTTTATAGTTGGCGTAAAGGACAAGTTGGACACATTGGGTGATGGGTCAAAGCAAATTTGATTGATCTACCAACATTGCTTTTGTCAGTTTTTGATCATTGATAATTAATACATTAACTATGATTATGATCCAATTCTAAAATATTAATGAAATCTTGATCCTGCTCTTAAACATTGCAACATAGGTGATTAGAAGGTTGTAAACACTTTTTGGTTGACTATCGACCTGTTTGGCCCGCTATCAGTAATATATCTCTCAAATGGTTATATAAAAGTGAAAACTCTATCTTCAGGTGTTATCAAGATTGGGACACATGTCATACGAAGTAGTCGGAGCACAAATTCTACAAACCGGAATCCCACCTTCTAAAGCAAATCTTATTGGGGCAACCGAGGTTTCCATTGCCAGCTTGGCAGAGTCAATAATATTGGGTGTTGTTATAATTGCAAATGACGCGTCACATTTTGGATTTTTGGCTACGCTATCCCTTCTGTCGGTGGTGGGTGCAGCATGGTTATTCTGCCGGTGGATAGCCGATCCTTCAGATATACAAAAAAGTCTTCTTTCTTTATGACCCGACATTCATTGGTTAACTCTGTAAGTATATCACTATATCCATTGGTTTTCAAGTTTTAGTTCAAGATCATGTGTTAGTTTTAGTTTCATAGTTAGTAATAAAATCTTGGTATATGTTAGATAGACATCTAATTTGGTCTATTTTATTGAATTTTATAAATATAAATAAATGCATGTTATAGAATCTGCACACCTAGTGAAGTGATAGATCTTTTTGGATGAAAGAAAAGCAATCTTTGACTTGATCATTTTTTGGTAACTTTATTTGATTTACCTATTTGATTCATCTGATAGAGAATATACCCGAAACAACACTTTTTGGGTGCTTGAATTTGAATCGTCACGTCGATATAATTTGTTAAGTCATAACTTGACGTTTTTGGGTAACCATGAGAGCGTTAACCAAAAACTTAAAAAGGACTACAATACCCTGCCAACCGATGTGATGGGGTAAAATGCAATTTGCTTCGGACAAGCGCCTTTAAGGGTTTAAAGGTAGAAAACCAGTCTGAAGTTCTAAAACATCTGGTAGAGAACTCAAGTGTTTCAAGTGTTTTCCCGTGGGGCTCACCGTTGTTGTTTGTGAAGAAGGATGGAAGTATGAGAATATGCATTGATTATCGAGAGTTGAACAAGCTTACAGTATGCCACGTAGCCAGTGTGAGAATATTCTTTTGATTAGTTTATATATATATATATATATATATATATATATATATATATATATATATATATATATATATATTTCACAAAATTGTTGTGGCATATTGTCTTTGGGCTTTGGGTTATGGGCCATGTGTTAGAATTACATAAAACAATAGTATACAAAGATAAAAACAGGGGAAATCTTATATTAATATCCAAACACCAAATTAAAAACACGTGTGAAATATTACAAAAGCAATAAAAAGGACATGGCTTACGACTGAAGTGAAGACTTGCATTGTGCAAGTTTTCAGTGCAAGTCTTCACTTCAGTTTTCAGTGCAAGTCTTCACTTCAGTCGTAACCTTCATCTTCAATGGCAAAAGCAATAAAAAGGACCCAGGGTCGCTCCGGAGAAACAAGGTCCTTGGCTTTTGACCCCCTTAACATAAGTCCAAGCTTCATCATTGTTCATCTTGCTGTTAGAAGCAAGTGACTTTCCTCAATACGCATGCTAAATAAATTAGCTCAACATTGGTGAGTTCTAAATTTTATGAACATAACAAATTACTTTTGAAACTGGTGAAACAATTTACATATTTAACAAATAAAGTTTTCATCGTCACAATCAAGATGGTGCTTATAATCTAGCCAAAGCACCGTCTCCATACCAAGCTCACGTTAAATTTTGAGTGATCGTCACCAACTATTCTATACCAGGAGTGCCAAAACATTCCAGCTAACCAACCATTTAGCATACTGGCCGACCATCTTTTGTCCCTCGAGTGGGATATACAATCTAGTTTTGTACCACATCTCAGCTCAATTGCAAGACATTATGTGAATTTTATTACCTTTCTAACGGTCAAAAACATGCTACTATTAAAAATCCTTAAACATTAATTTGAAATTCAGATAAAACTTAACAAAGACGCTTTTTCCTAACGGAAGTCCAATAAGAAAAAATAGCGTAAAAAGTAGGACTGGTGACACAAATATTTTCAAGTAAAATTATTATCGGAAATATACGTAAAAAATAATGTTATTAAAATTTAGTTTTCTTATTTTTAAAATTACGTTAAAGTTTCTCAATCCACTTAAAAGATAGAAAGCATATAAAAAATATTATGATGCAATAGTTTTTGTATATTATGTTCGCTGTTATAAACGTGTGGATAACACATGCATGTGTATGACATCAAATTTCAACTTCAATTATATAACTTTGTCTCCTAAATAGTAAAGTTGTAATATATATAGTAACTTAAGTGTAAGGGTAAATATCATCCAGTAATTCACATTTTTATATATTTGCTATCACTATCTTACTCATTTTTCTTTAATCATATATCCAGTCTTGTTATAATTGTGGCAATATTATAACACGTTATCAGCACGAAACTCTAAATCATATATCCAACACAATAGATATTCATCTTAAAGCAAGTAACTTTTATATTAATGTTAACTAACATTTAATTATGCTTACTAACATTTATTTATGCATACTAACATTCTCATTAATATTATTAATTCTATGTATTATCTAATAATTATTTTATCTCATTTTATTCTTCTACATTAATACACACATACAAACGGTAATATAGCCGTTGTAAAACGGTTATAAATTTTCATTATAAATAATCAATTATCAATTCCATTTCATTTACAACAAACATTCTTCTTCTTAAGTTTATCCAAGATAAAGCTTTCAAAATGATTCACCCGGTTTTGGTGTTGGTCACTATAATGCTTATACCACTTCTCATTCCACTTTTTAATCTCTCACCTGAAGATTTCGGCGTTTTCTTTTTCTTTTATATGTTTATAGCTTTACCAATGTATTGTATCTCATTGTTTATTGATATATATGGATTCTAATATTTATATTATTATTCGCTCTATTATGTTTAGCAACAAAATGTCAAATATCTCAAAACTTGAATTCCCTGCATTTAACATTTCTGGAGAAAACTATATGTCTTGGACAACAAATGTCAAAAGATATTTGAAATCAATGGATGTGTTAGAAACAATCCAAGAAGACAATGAGTGCTTTGAACAGGATAATGCAAAAGTTGATGTTTTCATCCATAAACATATTGATGAATTACTACAACATGAGTATTTTAATTGTGATAACCTATATATGATATGGGAAGACTTGAAAAACAAATTTGATCATCTAAGGGAAGTTTTGCTTCCTACTTCTAGAGATGAATGGAACAGTCTTAGGTTTCAAGGCATTAAGAGGGTAAATGATTACACCTTTGCTTTATACCGAATTTGCTCAACGCTAGAATTTTGTGGGTATCCTAAATCAGAAGAAGAAAAGTTAGAGAAAACTTACTCCACGTTTCATGCATCAAATATAAACTTGCAAACACATTATCGATTGTAGAATTTTAGAAGATACTCTGATCTAAATGCATTACTCCTTGTAGCAGAGAAAAATAATGAATTATTGATGAAAAATCATCAATCTCGTCCCACGGGTTCATTAGCAATACCAAAAACAAATGTTGCTCACAAAAATTCTCATAAAAATTCTGGTCATAAATGGGAACAAGGTCGTGGACGAGGCCATGGGCGTGGGCGTGGTCATTTTGACAAAAAACATTTTAATGGTCGTAACCATTCATTTAAATGGAACACTAATTCTTACGGTCGTGGCCATGGCCGTGGTCGTAGCCAGAGAGCCAATAGTTACCATGTTCCACAAAATAACAATTCCAACCAACACAATAAATGGAATGAAGCTGGTAGGTCCGAAAACAATGGCACTTCCTGTTTTAGATGTGGAAGTACAAACCACTGATCAAAGGCTTGTCGCACAGCTCCACATCTGTGTGAACTATACCAAGCCTCTCTAAAAGGAAAAGAGAAATAAGTGAACCATGTTGATAACTTTGATGATCTCAATACCGAGCTGAGCATTGCAGACTTTGATGTGGAACTCTGAAACAAATGTTGCATGACGACAATAATTATATGCAATAATTAATTGTGTTTCTCATTATATTTAATTATGTGTTTTCCTTCATGTATTGTTTATTTTTCAATTAAATAAAGTTTTTATTAAAATATCATAATATCTTCGTTATACACTTACTATTTTTCTTAATATTTTCAAGATTTAAAATGAAAATCACTAGAGCACAAGATCAAACAAATGAAGAAGATATATGTATAGCGGATAGTGGAGCCACGCATACTATTTTTATAAACTGAAACCAACAAAAGGGATCAATACAATATGAGATCCTACAAACTTGATAGAAAGAGTGGGAAAAGCTAATTTAGCATTACCAAATGGTACAAAGCTCAAAATAGAAAATGATTTATTTTTCCCAAAATCAACAAGAAATTTGTTGAGTTCATATATCATAATGGATATGATACTCAGTCAAGGACTGTAAGTAATGAAAAATATTTGCATATCATAAGCAAAGATCAAATATTAGAAAAACTGCCAATGCTCTATTCTGGTTTACATTATACATATATAAATGTACCTCAAGCACATATGGCAGTCAAAGAAAATTTTGTGATTCTGGTATCATAAACTTATGGCATGATAAATTAGGACATCTAGGATCTACAATGATGAAAAGGATCATTGAAAATGCACATGGGCATCCACTGAAAGATCAAAAGATCCACAAAATAGATAAAATGCCTCAATGTACATCTTGTTCTCTTGGCAAATTAATTAGAAGGCCTTCGCCATTAAAAGTTGATAAAGATTCACCAATGTTTCTTGAAAGAATTCAAGATGACATATGTGGACCAATTCATCCACCATGTGGACCATTTAGATACTTCATGGTCTAAATAGACGCATCCAGCAGATGGTCTTATGTCTCTTTATTATCGTCTCGTAATGTCGCTGTTGCGAAATGTCATGCTCAAATTATCAAATTACGTGCACATTTTCCCAATTATACCATTAAAAGAGTAAGACTTGATAATGCGGGAGAATTTACATCGCATACTTTTGATGATTATTGCATGTCTGTGGGGATTGTTTTTGAACACCCTCTTGCTCACGTACACATACACAAACGGTTTAGCCGAGTCGTTGATCAAACGCCTACAGCTAATAGCTAGACCATTAATAATGAGAACAAAACTCCCTGTTTCTATTTACGGTCATGCAATTATGCATGCTGGATCATTAATTCGTGTGAGACCAAGTGCAAATCATAAATACTCTCCCACACAACTTGCTTCCGGAAATGAGCCAAACATCTCGCACTTTAGAATTTTTGGGTGTGCTGTGTATGCTCCTATTGCACCACCACAACACACAAAAATGGGTCCCCAAATAAGGTTGTGAATATATGTTGGATATGAAACGTCTTCCATGATAAGATACCTTGAACCTTTAACGGGTGATGTATTTACAACACGTTTTGCTGATGGCCACTTTAACGAGATTATTCCCGGCATTAGGGGAGAAATGAAACGGCAAGAAAGAGATATATCATAGTGTGTGCCATAATTATTACACCTAGACCCAAGATCAAAAAAAAGTGAGACAGAGGTTCAAAAAATAATACATCTACAAGAAATTGCTAATCAGTTACCCAATGCATTTACTGATATAAACAGGGTCACTAAATCTTATATACCAGCTACTAATGCTCCATCTCGAGTTGAGATTCCAAGCAAGCAAAACCATAATTATGCACCTCATGAATCCCAATAACGTTTAAAACGTGGATGGCCAATCGGTTCAAAGGATAAAAATCCTCGAAAAAGAAAGGGCTCTGAAAAGATACTGACCCTAAGGAATGAATGATTGACAAAGCCTTCCCCACGAAAGAATAAATGATATAATATTCCCTTAGAAAGGAATAAATGATTCTAATAAAGAATTGTCAATCAACTATGGTCAATCACATATAATGTGGGATCGAGATGAAATGGAAAATATTGATGATATATTTTCTTATTCTGTGGCAAGTGATATAATGGAAGAAAATGATGGCCATGAACCAAAATCTGTAGATGATTGTAAAAATCGACAAGATTGGTGATGTGGGTTAAATTAGACATATTTTATATTAATATTTCCTACATTTTTTAATACTTTTGAGCATGCTTTTTATTGAATATTATTCATATATGGCTCATACTTAAAGTTCAAAGGTTTCAAACGAGAATGAGCTAATGTTGAGTATTTTTACTAAACTTGAGACCATAGGCTAAAATGTTAAATTTTATTTACTTTGTGTTTTAAAATATGAGTTTTAAATGAAATTCGAAGAAAAAAAAAAGTAACTAAAAGTTATTTAAACGTAAACGTATTATGTGATGTCAAACTTTTAGTTTACTAAATGTAATTCAAATCATTACACGTAATGAGTTTATTTTATTACTTTTAAATTGAGAACTCTCATTTATGTTCTATATATTGTTTTATGTAGAGGCTCAAGACATGAGTAAAAGATTGATGGGCTCGATTACATTTACTTTCTTCAGCCACTGACGTCAAAACAAATAAGTGGATGGGCTTGGATTTAGTAACACTAATGGGGTCATCAAAGAACAAATAAGGGTTATTGATTATCGGAGTAGAGGTGGACAACAAAACCGGTTCCTGGAACCGGTTCGGTGGAACCGAACCGGAACCGAACCGGTTCCTACCCGTTTTTTGTAGGAACCGGTTCGGTTCCGTTTCAACCCGACGATCCGGGACCGGTTTGACATTTTTGGAGGTGGACCGGGTAGGAACCGGAACCGAACCGGAACCGGTTCGACCGGAACCGGTTCGGAACCGGTTCTAGCCGTTGGAGTAGTTCTAGCCTTTGGGAAACGGTTTTATGGCCGTTTTTTGACCGTTGGGGTCAAAAATGGCCGTTTTTTGGCTCTCCAAACACCCCACTACTACTATAAATAGGTATTTGGTGTAATGGGTTCATCACAACACTCAAAACGCAAACCCGAACTCAAAAAAATACAAAAAAACGCTATTACAACGTTCTGAGTTCTCTAATCTCTTGTTTTCTCTTTTTCTATATTCATATTTGTTGTTATGGCTGCCTCACAATCATCGGTTGGTCAAGGTTCCACCGCCAGACCAAGTTTCGTTCGTATTGTACCTCATAATCGTAATCAAGAGATTTGGTGCAATTGGGATTTGGTTGAATTGAGTGACCATTCATTGAAGGCTCGGTGCAAGTTTTGTGGGATTTATTTAAACCCACTTTCGAATTCAAATTTGAAGAAACACATCGAAAGACCGTATTGCAAGGCGTTGAAACAGAACGTCGAGTCGCAACAAACGCAAATGGATAGTGAAGGCGGAATATTTACATACCAAATTGATTGAGTTCAAGATCGTATGGCGAAGTTTGTGATTCAAGAAGCTTTGCCGTTTAGCCACTTCGACAACCCTCGCTTAACCGCCATGATTCGAGATACGCTTCAACCACAATACACTCACGTAAGTCGTCATACTCTTAAACGTTATTGTTTAAAATTGTGGAAGAAGGCCAGAGAGGTACTAATTGCATATTTTGAAAATATAAATACGGGAATAAACTTAACTAGTGATGTTTGGTCGGCTCCACATGGTCTACCCGAATCTTATCTTTGTGTCACCGCTCATTGGGTAGACCCGTCATCGTGGGAAATGATGAAACGCACCATTGCTTTCGAACTCTTTGAGTATCCACATACGGGAGATAATTTGTTTGAAATTTTAGATAATGTTATAAAAACTTATAAACTAGAAAATAAAATATTTTCAATTGCATTTGATAACGTGTCGAATAATACATCGGCGGTTGATAAATTAAAATTAAAATATACGCCGATTTGCAATGGTGTATTTTTTCACTCAAGGTGTGTTACACATATCATTAATTTAATCGTGCAAGACGGACTTGCTTCGGATGAGGTTACATCGGTTATAAACGATTTTAGAGTAATGCTACATGAAGTTTTTAAGAAAAGTAAAAAAAGACAAATGGATTATAGAAAATTTTGTAAAGATACGGGAAGAAAAGCTTTGGGAGCTAATTGGGATGTACCTCATCGATGGAATTCCACTTGCATAATGTTTCAAAGTGCTTTGAAACAAAGAGAAACTTTACAAATGTTTCATTCTAGTCTTGCCGAGAATGATTTGGCAATCCCCTTTTCAAATGAGAAATGGGAAATTATTAATGACTTATCGACTTTTCTTGAAGTTTTTAAAACATCAACTACGAAACTATCGGGAACGTATTATCCGACAAGTCCCTTGGTTCTTTCGGAGTTATTTTTAATCGTTAACAATCTTAAAGAATTTGAAAATAAAAGTCCAATGTTTTCAAACATCATATTACCAATGAAGTTTAAATTAAAAAAATACTTTCTTGAATTGCCACCGATTTTTACTTGCGCCGCCGCTTTAAACCCAATGTTAAATGTTACGGGGGTTGAATGTGTGATAGACGAAATTTTTTCAGCCTTAGATATGCATGAAGTTGACCCAAACTTTTCAACAGAGGCACAAAATGATTTTAACTTGAATTTTAAATTTATGTATGACTTTTATATAAATAAATATGGGTCAAACATACACATGCCTACGCCGGGGGGGTCTTCATCAAGTTCAAGTGCTACTAGAGTACGAGACCCCATGATTAGCCTTATGAACACCGTTCGCAACGTAACGGCTAAAAAACAAAGGGGTAACACCCCTTCAAGCGAACTAGGAAGGTATAGTGCATATGATTTCTCTACCGGTTTATCCGAAGAGGAATATGGCACTTTTGATGTTTTGGCTTGGTGGAAGGTAAAGGAAACCGAGTTTCCGATTCTTGCCACCATGGCCCGTGATTTACTAACCGCCCAAGCTTCTACGGTAGCTTCGGAATCTGCTTTTTCTCTTAGTGGCAGGGTAATATCGGTGAGAAGAACAAGACTGAATTCGGAGTCGGTGGAGATGTGCATTTGCTTGAAGGATCACTTGGACTCAATCGATCGTGTTCAACACGTAACCACTCTGGAAGACGAAACACCACTTGATGTTCGAGTGCACGACGAACAAGAAGGCGTTTCTACAAGTAATTCTGATGAATAAGTCGCCACTCAATAATTACGACGAACAAGAAGGCTTTTTCTAGAAATAATATGTCACAACTTTATATTTATAAGTTTAATGTTTTGTTAGTTTGTTTTTGAATATTTTAAAACATGTAACCTTTTTTTTTTGAACTTCTTAAAGTAAATAAAATGAATTTTATGTTAATTGTTTTTTTTTATTTAACATGTTATACAAATACGAATCGTATAACACCGCTCTTGATTATAATTCAGCATTTGACTTGCGTAAGCCAAAAGACTATAATACATAGCAAACTCAACAAATGTAACACGATACAGATTTAAGTTCACCATTACACGATACACGATACAGACTAATCAATTCAAACACGCTGACACTCATAGCATTAAGTTCAATATATTGTTTACCATTGCTCTGTGGGTGAACAACAAAAGTAACATGAGCCTCTTCAGAAATCAGAAGAACACAAATCATCACCTACACAAGCAGCGGAAACGAAAAACGAAAAAAAAAAATAATATTTTACACTGTAACCGGTTGGAACCGGTTACAGTGTAAGAACCGGTTTAGGAACCGGTCAGAACCGGTTCCACCGGTTCCGGGTCCGAGGGTTGGGGAACCGGTTCGGTTCCCTAACCGGTTCGACCATGGAACCGGTTTAAACAGTGATGTTGACTAATGGAACCGGTTCTGAACCGGTTCCGGTTCCTTTGACCAACCCGATTTGATCACCTATATATCGGAGTATTCAACAAGATAAAAGGTATATATATTAATATAGAAAAACCCTACATGGCCGACACAGGAGTATTTATTATTATTAATTTCGTTTGAGGTGACACGGGAGAACCGAAGTTTGACGGCGGCAACATATTATAATTATTATTATTTCTAAGAAGTCCATATTATTAAGCTGAGGGGTGTGGGGGGCTTTAATGGGGGCTCCAACCAATAATATTATGACGTGTGGCAGAGAGAGAAACTGGATAAGGGGGTGTTGGAGCCCCCGTTGGAGCCCCTGGCCCTGGTGTGGAGGGGCTCCAGCAGGGGCTCCAGCGAATTTTTTTTTATTTTTTTATAAATATATTCAAACAACGTATTATTAAAAAAACTCATAAATAATTAAAAAAAACACACATTAATAAAAAAAACACATTAATATCTAAAAATAAAATAAAAATTAAAGTACTAAAAAAAACATTATTCTTATTCTTCGGCTTGGTCTTCTTCGATCAACCTCTTTCGGATACGTTCCTTTTGCTTTTCCATTAGCATTTGATCGACCGGATTTAGGTTACTGAAGTCTCTAGTAAGAAAGTCCAAATCTCTCATTCAACTTTTTTCCTTTTTGTCATTAGAGACCACCTCCATGGTTTTGTTGAATTTATTGAGGGATTCAATAAGATTGGCGATGTTTACGGCTTCCCCCTCAGCCGGCTTTTTCCCCTTGGCGTCCCTTCCCAATGGCCGCCTCCTCGACGGTGAAGACGTTTCCTCCCCCGCAATGTTTAGGTCGAATCCAACGCGGTAATCCGACCCGGTTGAAGTGCTATACGCTCCAGACGAACTAGTTTTAGTCCGTTTCGGCCCTACTTCCGCATCAACGTCCGGCGCCACCAGCTCAACCCACTTGGAACACCTTTTCAACCTCTCCCACAACTTTAAATCGTCCCACGTCTTCACCATCCCATACCTCCGCAAACACTCCTGCTTCCACTCTTCGACCGTGAAATTGTAAACCGCCAAATCATCACTGCCACTTGGTCTCATACGACCGCTGTTCCTGTTGAAAGATTAGTAAACAAGCCGACAAATTTTCTGATTTCGGACCACCGACCCGAAATCATATCGGCGTTCCGCTCTGGACTCCCAACGAGCGTATAGAACGTCTCCCTAACCTTTGTCCAAAAAATCTTGCTCTTTTGGTAGTCCGCTGCAAAATAAATAAATAAATTAGATTTCCATTTAACTTTTTTATTTAACTTTTTTATTAAAAATCATTTTTAAAAACGTTAAAACAATTACCGCAACGCCGATCCTCAGAAATGACTAACCAAGCCCGACACAAGGCTTCCTTCTCATCCGATGACCACGGAGTGGCTTTCCGTTTCGTCCTCGGAGTCGAAGCCGGTCCCGACCCGTCCGTTGCAAGTTGTTTTTTCCGGTGGACGCGTCTTTTTGGTCCCGTAGCTTCACCGTGTGATTCTTGTGTCTCCGGAACAACAAAGTTAGGAGACGGTTGTGTGTTGGATGATTGAAAGACGGATGATTCTTGCGGCTCCGAATAAAACATCGGTTGGTGCGGTGACGACCATAAATCGTCGTCAATATAATCTGAATCAAGGTTTGGGTACCAATTTCCAGCCATTTTTTTAAAAAAAAGTTGGGAAGATGAGTTGATTTTGGGTGAATGTTTGAAGTTGTGGTGATTGATATGGGTGAAATGGGGTATTATATAGGAAAAAAAACGTTTTTTTAATTAAATAAGAGCCCAACGGCTCTTTATATAAACCAACGGCTCTTTGCACACTCCCCTATGCCACTTTACTCTCTCTTCTGCCGCTAACCCCATCACGCCTGCATGTTTTTTCGCGCTAGCGCCCCGTTAGCGCCCCCGCTAGCGCCCCGGTGATGTGGTGTTAGCGCCTGGGGGAGCGAGCGGAGGGGCTCTAGCGCCCCCGTTGAAGCCCCACACCCTCAGCCTTATTGTTAATACCCTACGTGAGGGTTTGGAGAGAAAGTCAACACACAACATCGCATAACATTATTGTTATTATTATATTAATTTTCTTGGGGTGGACAGTGCATTATTACTTCAAGATTAGAAGTTACACAACATTGGCATTATTACTTTGGCTACTGTTCATTCAAGAGAATAGGAAAAAGGAAATGGTTTTGTATTCGGGTTCACATCTACTTCAAGATTGATTTGATTTTATTATCTTTATTATAAACTCCATTATTGAACTTATATATTTTATATTCTTGAACATGATTGTTGGCTAAACTCTTTTAGTTATCTAGGCTTGTAATGATGTTTTATTGATTGCTTTGGACTTGTCGGTTTTCGGGTTTTGTTTATGTGATTTTGATTAATTAAAAGTCTTGAATATATTTATTGGACGTGTCTCATGCGTATTTATTTTTAATTTGTGTCTAAATGAATGTTTCACAAGTTACTTTATTGAATGTCTTTTGATTATAGGTTGCATGTTAAGGTTGTTTACTGTGTGTTTGCAACTTGTTTATGGTTTATTGAGCTCATTTATCATCGAAACTGATTTTTGGCATATTATTAGAAGTTTATATTCTTACTAGCTTAAATATCCGACGGGTGATAAGTTGTCGAGTTTGTCTGCGTTGTTAGGATTTTAGGTTAAAATATCTGACATGAGGTTTGCCTATTTTTGCCTTAATTTCACTGTTTACCCGTGTCCTTTAGACTGTTCAAAAACCACCCCGTGTACTTAGGTGCATTGAGATAGTGAAACCGACGGGTTAACTGTTTTCTAGGGTAATTAATCATAGTTGGTGAACTGACAGGTGAACCAATAAGCCGGTGTTTTTACATGATCTCTAAGATTTCTTTTTAGGTGACACCTTGAGAGTGATTAAGGATCCATTAAGTTTCCTAGAGCTTCATACCTTTAGAATCCCGGTTTCCGTAGCATTTTCTCGTAACCGATAAAAGCCCGAGTCGTCACAATTCGGATTCCTTGCCTAGGTAACTCTTGCTCTCATTTGAATTTACTAAAGTTTTTATTCGGTAATTTAGTTTTCTAAGTTACTTTAATTTAATTAAGTAATTAGTTTAATTAATTATTAGTTTTTAAAATAAAATAAATAAAAATCTAAAAAAATATTCTTTTCTTCATTATTAATTTAATTAGCTTTTAGAACTAGTCTCGTTATTTAAATTAGTGTCTTTGGGGTTCTATATTCCCGGTCTTCCCATAGCTATTCTACACCCGATAGGTTCACATGCCTGTTGCTAGTGGTTTGGTTTAGGGTATTCTAGGTTTTTATTACTCGTTGTGCTTGGTCATTATTTGCAAAAAATTTATATACCACTTCGTGCACATCAATTGGAACAAATGGAAAGATGCCATGCAAGCTGAATTAAATTGACTAAACAATCGAAAGGTTTTTGGACCTATTGTCATTACACCAAAGTCAATAAAGCCTGTAGTATATAAATGGGTTTTTATGAGAAAATGAAATGAGAAAAATGAAGTTACAAGATATAAAGCAAGACTTGTAGCTCAAGGTTTTTTCTTAGAGGCCATGAATTGACTATGAAGAAATGTATTCTCCTGTTATGAATGCTATTACGTTTAGGTATTTAATTAGCTTAGCAATCTCTAAAAATTTAGAGATGCGTGTAACACCCCGGCTTTAGCGGAATACGCCCGGGTGTGACGTACAGATAGCCGAAAACACATGTGACACTATTAAGTGACAATAATATCATTAATTCATTCAAATCCCAAGTACACAAGTTGTTCAATAAGACAAATATAAAGGAAAAAACAATAAAACACATCTTATTGTTTATTCTTTAAATAACCTAACTTCTAGTGTCTTTCGCCATTTCATCATCTAATGTAAGTACCTGTAGCATATATAAAAAATAAAGTCAACTAATTGAATAGTTGGTGAGTTCACACAAGTTTAAATACCATATAAAAACCATACAATTCCGTGAAAACTTGTGAAAAACACATAAGGGTTCTTTACACTAGAAACAATGGTCCATGAATGTAAATAATAAATGAAGGTCTTTTCCGGTTGGGATTGTGCACCAACGTACTCAGATCAGAGTCCCTTTTCCACCAGAAACAAATGGTCCATGGGTGCAAAGGGGGGCGTATAATCATACTTATCGAAGAAATCCATGCACGTAATAATTGAGCAAGTAACAAGTAAACACACTAGTCCATGATGCGAATTGTAGTTTGTAAATAATAAATAAACGGAACTGAATTTTGATAGGATATATATGCTACCCCCAAAAGTAATAAAAAGGTAAAATGGGGGGTGTGAGAAACTCACATTTGAATTGGGATGACAAACTTGAAAATGCAACGAAAGCGCGTTATATGAAACCAAACGATCGAATATCATGAGCTAGAAATAATAAAAATACAAAATTTACTAACTAATTTTAAGGAAAATAAAGGGTTGGTTTTAAGGTACATATTTTATTATTTATATATACTTTTAACCATTTTAAAGTATTTTTACTAATTAAGTCTACCGGATTTTAACAAGTTATAATATTACTTATAAGGTGAATATTGATTATAATAATATTTACGGAAATTTAGCGTTGCCGGTATTGTTTTATTAGTATAAGCGTTTGTCGGTTTAGGATTTATTATAGTTACAACGTTATTTGGAAGCTGTTTCTACTGAGGGTTGTCGGACCAGACGAGGCCTACCACGACGTCCAGTGCGACCTCCAGTTCCAGCAATTTCTCCAGCTCCAGCCATTAGTATTCTAAAAGGGAAAAACACAAACTTCATCACTCAAGGAATTATTTAGCACGTGATTCGTAAGGTAAGTAGCTAATGACATTGATCAAGTGTAATTAACTATTTGCATTACTTCTCAGGTTCTACATTCTTCCCTTCGTGATTTCACTTATGCTAGTTTCTACTTTTAAATAGTTAATCAATCAAACAATCAAGAAATCCTATCCCTAACCTGCATATATCCTTTATTTAACAATTAAGATAACATCCTTATACATTATTGAACATACTTTACTGTTACTGAGCTTGCTTGAGTGACACATGGCTATCTTGAACTGGCATCTTCTTTCTTTTCTTACCAAAATCTCATTCTCTGTTCGGGTCTAAGCATGTAGGATGCTTAAATCTCTCGAACTTTGCTCTGATACCAACTTGTAAGGCCCCGTTCCCGGTAGCCCTACTTTAGCGTCGGATTTACTCATAAACACAGTTCTTACAAATCAGAGTTAATTAAAACTATCGCGGAATATAAAACTTTAACCGTTAATTACAAAACATTTATTCTTTTCTTTAAAACCAACTTAAAACATAATATTTTAAACATCGTTTCTTCCATCTTCAGATGCCAGCCGTTCAATTCATGCCATGTGTCCCCCTCATGCTCTCTCAATAAACATGTATACCTCCGTGCATACTAAAAGTCAGCTACGCTGAGTGAGTTGTAGTTAATCAAGCAACTTATCATACAACCACTACATACATTATATACATATCCGAAGACACATAATCCACTGTCTAACATGCTACTGCTTAACCACTTAACTACCCCTACAGCTTAGCCAGTTATGCCACTTTGTGCCACTATAATAACGAATAACGTTATGCCACTTTAATAACGAAGTCACGTATAGGCTTACTGTTGGTGCATTTTGTGACCGTCGCTATGCAATTCTGACCAGCGGAACGCCACAGGCGAAGTTAGAACAACTTCGCCTTAGGCGAAGTTAGAACAACTTCGCCAACGACGAAGTTAGGACAACTTCACCTTAGGCGAAGTTATCACAACTTCGCCATAGGCGAAGTTATGAACAACTTCGCCTACTGACGCCTACTGAAGTTTATATATATATATACGTGTGTCTTGTTTAGGTTAAGTATTTCAGTAATTCAGAGTATTGTGTGATAAGTTTAATTAGCTAGAGAACAAACAGAGAGAGAGTGTCGTTAGGGACGACCCGAGGTAGAGCTCACCTCGGGTCGGACGTGTTTCTGTTTATGTTACGGTATGTAACGTGTTTGTTTAATTATTATTATAAAGAATCTGCAGATTTGTTTATCCCGTTCTTGTATTTGTTCGTGTACGTGTTTGTGTTCTTCATCTTGTACACCATTAACGAGTCAAGGAGGATTCCGCACTCCTAGACCTCGTGCGGATCTCGTATCGATCGGCGACGCCCCCGGGGGGACCTACATGTGGTATCAGAGCCTTAGGCTCTTATGCTATGGTTCGAGATCTGCGTTTTGGTGTTTCTGGCACGTTTCTGTGCGTTTCTGGCCGAACAGCGCCGCAGGCGAAGTTATTGTTCATCAGGCGAAGTTGCCGTCACTGTTCGTAGGGTTTCAGCAAAGATATAAGGTCTGGCGAAGTTATGGACAGGCGAAGTTATAGCCAGGCGAAGTTATGAACAGGCGAAGTTGACTTTAGGCGAAGTTGACTTCTCGGCGAAGTTAAAAAAAAAAAAAAGAGTATTTTGGTGTTTTCGTCTGTATGGCCAGGTGTACACGATTATTGTGAGACCGGAGATGTTGTTCCGTCAACGAGTGAAACTTGTTATCTCTGGGTCTTACGTGTGAACAAATACGTGTCAACTCTGGATATGGAGTTGAGTTTGTGAATGGGATATTGATTGAAACTGGATATTGACACATATTTGGGTGTTTGTGGGCAATGAAATTGTTGTTGTTCGAGGTTGACCAACTGAAGAAAGTCAAATTGAACTGAAGGTTTTTGTCATTACTGGATTGCGGTCAGAGCATATTATTTATGTTATTTTCAAGGCGTTCGAGAATTGGATCCTGAAACGTGATGCTTATTTATTAGAGTGAAAATTCTGGAAAAAGTTGGATTTAATCGGGAACTAAAGTGTTTATGTTCTTGATCGTTATCCCTGGTGATTGAAGATGCTTCGGATTAATTAATGGTCATGTGTTAGATTCTGTCAAGGTGGTTTTGTGATGAAATTGATCACTTGATGTTGAGTAGTTGAAGATTAAACCTTATCGTATGCCGACGAGTTGGTGAAGTTGTGGAGGAAGCCCAACTTCACGTGTTGGTGAAGTCAGATGGACTCACGTGATTGGTTGAGATGATCTATTGGCACGAGAATGCATGCATTTCAAAGACCTCAATCGTTATAGTCGGAGAAGCTTACACTGAAGGGGAGATCTGATATGAAAGACTCTGGGTGATTGGTAGATTTGTGAAGCTACAAGACAGTTTGAGACACGGCTGGTTGAAGAGCAAACAGAAGATCATCAGTTAAGAGGGAGTCTGTTGGTGCATGTTTTGTAACAGATGATCTTTTGTGTTTGTTTGAATTGAGAGCAACGGTCAAAGGGGAGACTGTTGGTGCATTTTGTGACCGTCGCTATGCAATTCTGACCAGCGGAACGCCACAGGCGAAGTTAGAACAACTTCGCCAACGGCGAAGTTAGGACAACTTCACCTTAGGCGAAGTTATCACAACTTCGCCATAGGCGAAGTTATGAACAACTTCGCCTACTGACGCCTACTGAAGTATATATATATATATATATATATATATATATATGTGTGTGTGTGTCTTGTTTAGGTTAAGTAATTCAGTAATTCAGGGTATTGTGTGATAAGTTTAATTAGCTAGAGAACAAATAGAGAGAGAGTGTCGTTAGGGACGACCCGAGGTAGAGCTCACCTCGGGTCGGACGTGTTTCTGTTTATGTTACGGTATGTAACGTGTTTGTTTAATTATTATTATAAAGAATCTGCAGATTTGTTTATCCCGTTCTTGTATTTGTTCGTGTATTTGTTCGTGTATGTGTTTGTGTTCTTCATCTTGTACACCATTAACGAGTCTAGGAGGATTCCGCACTCCTAGACCTCGTGCGGATCTCGTATCGATCGGCGACGCCCCCGGGGGGACCTACACTTACCCTACCACGTACTATCGTCATACCACTAACACTCCTACTAGACCCTTGCCACTTCTATCACGCCGTACTTCTACTTGTCTACAACACACTTTATATCATCACGTCATTTATATAATAATCAAGTTACATCAAAACATTTATATACACACTAATAACCACTTGGGGATCATTCCCGAATGATGGTACGCGCAATATCCGAAGATCGTTCGCACACCGACTAACCTTCCCTGTCTACGCGTGCAATATCCGAAGATCGTTCACGCACTAACAGACAGCCAATCATAACATATATAAATATATCACATCAAACATTATAGCATACACTTTACACTTAAGGTAAGTGTATTCACACTTCACATCGAGTATGCGCACAGCCCCGAAAACATAACAAGGAAGTGGGGCTAGAAACTCACCTGAACTCGGTTAACAGTTACTCCTTCTTTAGCTGAGCATGACTAACTGTATAACAATTACACATATCAATTAACTATTACTATCCATATCACATTTCTAGTCTATTTACAACCCTCAACGAACGGGGGTCCGGGGGCAGTGCCCCTGGCAGCGGGGTCTAGGGGCGGCAACCCCTAGCAGGGTCCAAGGGGCAGAGCCCCTGGCTGGGGTCGAGCTATCTTATCACATTTTCCACTAGGATTTGAAATTATTATTTAAACCACCATCACATTTTCCATAACGAATTAAGTGTAATTCGCTATCAGATCACACTTTAGTTCGCTATCCAGATCAGATTCTGATTCGTTATCTTTCCTTAGTTGATTCGTTAATCTAGTTCGTCATCTTCCATAACGAATTGGACCTTGTTAACGAACTGACCCTTAACGAACTGAACTCTTAACGAACTGAACCCTTAAAGAACTGGGGGTTCATTCGTCATCCTTGGCTTAACGAATGGACATAACGAATTAAGGCTAATTCGTTATCTTCCCCTAACGAACTGGCATAACGAACCAAGGCTAGTTCGTCTCCCTTCCGCTAACGAATTAGGTTTAGGTCCGAGAATGTCAGAACATTCTCTGAAATTTGCCTATCCTCGTACCAGCCAACTCCGGCGCCGCCTTTCCGGCGCCGCCATTGCCGGAAAAACGTGAATCTCGCCGGAAAAGCGAGATCTCACTCGTTGGCCACCGTTTTCACCGTTTTTCGTCCCGTTCGATCCAGATCTGAGCTAGGGTGATCCCTAAGCTTATCTTAGGTTTGGTTTATACCCGATCCACCCGGATCTCGTGACTTAAACGGTTTAACGGTGTCGGCTCGTTGTTTCGCAACTAGATCTAACGGTTTGGACCTCTACATAACATACTATCATTACCTCGGGTCGGAAATCCGTTCTCCTTCTTTTTTCTTGGTTTCGGCTTAGAGAGAGAGAGAGTAGGACGAGAGAGAGCTAAGTGTGTGTTTTGGGTGGTGTATGGAGTATGAGAAATGAATGATAATTGGGTAATTAAGGCTTTTATAATTATGGATCATGGGCTTAAGCCCATGGTCTCATCCTTCATTCCTTCAAGACCCAAGTTCATAACCCATATCCATTAACCAACACTAGTCCGACCCATACTAGCTCCTACTCTATTTTATTATTTCCCCGCTTACCCGAGTAAACATTTCCGCCAATATTAAATAATACAATAAATATTATTTTAGAAATTTCGGGATGTTTTTGAAGCACATATTTTACTTTAAATATTATCATATAATAGTAGTGATGATAATACTAGTAATAATAATATTACTAATATGAATAATAATAAAAAAATATTAACAATAATAATAATAACAATTCTAATAATAATCATATTGATAATTACCGTAATAATAATAATAATGGTGACGGTGATGGTACTAATAACAATAGTAGTAGTAATATTAATAATTATGGTAATATTAATAACTTTAATATTAATAACAATAATAATAGAGGTAATAAATTCTTTTTAAAAAAAATCAATATGACTGAAGATTAGAATAACTAAGGATTTGGGATTAGGCGCGATGTGTTAGTATAAGAAATAAAATGTAGAAAAGTATGCAAAAGAAAATATAAACAAGTTTGATGAATTTTGTAAAAAAATCTAAGTATTGAAACCGAAAAATCGCATAAGGTCGACAAAGGATGCGGGGTTAGGATATTGCATGGCGGAAACAAGTTAGGCCTTCCAAAGTATGGCGAGTGTGCTAAGGTCACCACAATGTTAGTAGGCTTGAAGCATGAGGTTAAACAAGTGATTGAGACAAATGGTTAGGTACAGGTCTTACAGATGGGGGCGTTGAGTTTGGGTAGGTCTTAGCAATAAGTGGTAACTGAATCTACCACGGATTGAAGCATATCAACGTTTCGGGGAAGTAAATTGGTGGAATTTACACATACTGTACAAAGGGTTTGTTTCAGCGTGAGGCCATTCGGTTGGGTTTTGTTTGCGTTTCCAAGAATGGTGTTGGGTTTGAATTTGAATAAACTATAGCGATGAAGGTAGGTGCGGTCAAACGTGGGATGATCAGGATCACGGAGGCCATTTACTTGATAACTTGGATTGTCATTTCGCCTGTTGAGTGCGACAACAAGGAAAACGAGAAGGCGTGATACGAAACATGAAGAATTTGCGTGACTTGAGATGCAAGTATGAAAACGACTAGTAGATACATCAATGAAAACAAGTACAGATAAGAAATCGCATGAAACAAATTTGAAATCGAAATTGGAATTCCCATGAAACGTCTTTAGTTTTCACCTTTCAATAAACGAAAACCTCATAAATTATTGAATAATCATATGGAAAAAGTATTAAACTTAACAATAAATAGTGAAATCGAATTGAAAATCAAATGTTCATAAACCACCATTACTTTTTAAATTTTCACTTCTAACACATAATAGTAAAATAACAAAGGAATCGTTTGAAATTCGGTTATTACTTTGCAAACTTTTAAAAGTTTAAGCCGTAAATGAACGTATAAATAAAGAAAACGTGTCACAAAGTTTTTTAAAAAAACTTAACTATTCTCGTATAAAAATGCGTAATTAAATCGAATCGAAAGCTGGGTATTCGTGTACGGACTTCCAGTTAAAACACATTGTAAAACATTGAGGAGTGCAACCATATTCTTTTCACAAAGAGAACATGGTCGCGTTTGAAAACTTAAATCGAATCGAAAGCTGGGTATTCGTGTACGGACTTCCAGTTAAAACACATTGTAAAACATAGAGGAGTGCAACCATATTCTTTTCACAAAGAGAACATGGTCGCGTTTGAAAACTTAAAGTTGTGATTCATATGGCGTTGAAAGTGGTATGATTTGGCTTAATAGAGTTCATGCTCTTTCCTAACTCTCCAGGTAAGTAACCGGGTCCCTCGTCTGATTGGGATTTATACGCATTGCTTATCCTTAGGTTTTAATAACCTTGGTGTCAAGAGTTTCAATAACCTTACAGTTTACTACATACCCGCCATATAGAACCATCTTTAAGAAGAATAAATATCGGAACACCACAATAAAAATCAATACTTGAAAATGTTGGAAAACTCTTTGTTTTTAGGCATAAGGCTTGGACTTGTGTGTGCTTGTGTAATTGAAGTACTTGAATCATCAGTATAATAGTATTTGCGTACATGAGACATAAACAAATTAATAATAACCAAATAATATGCATTGAACAATCAAATTAGGCTCACATAATTTCTAATCATGCAACCTAAACAATCAAGCAAATAAACTATAACCAACTAGAACACTACGTCTAATGTCCTATCTTATAGTCAAGGCTCTGATACCAATCTGTAACACCCCGGCTAAAGCGGAAACGCCTGAGTGTGACGTACAGATTGCTCAAAACACATGTGACACTATTAAGTGACAATGTTATCATTAATTCATTCCAAAGCATCAAGTACACAAGTTATTTCAAATGAACAAACACAAAGAAGAATGAATAAAACAAATCTATTATTGTTTATTATTTAAATAACCTAACTTCTAGTATCTTCGCCAATTCATCCTCTAACGAAAGTACCTGTAGCATATATATAAAATAAATTCAACTAACTGAATAGTTGGTGAGTTCACATAGTTGAAATAATATATAAAAACCATACAATTCCATGAAAACTTGTGAAAATCACATAAGGGTTCTTTACACTAGAAACAATGGTCCATGAGTGTAAAGAATAAATGAAGGTCTTTTCCAGTTGGGATTGTGCACCAACGTACTCAGATCAGAGTCCCTTTTCCACCAGAAACAAATGGTCCATGGGTGCAAAGGGGGGCGTATGATCATACTTATCGAAGAAATCCATGCACGTACTAATTGAGAAAGTAACAAGTAAACACACAAGTCCATGATGCAAATTGTAATTTGTAGATAATAAATAAATAAATTGAATTTTTGATAGGATATATATGCTACCCCCAAAATAGTTAAAAAGGGTAAAAGGGGGTGTGAGAAACTCACCTTGATGTTTAAGACAAATTGAAATAATAACCAAAAGCGAGTTAACAAACGAAGCAATTGAATCTCATGAAACTATAAATAATAACGAAGATACAAAAATCAAGGACTAGCTACCGGAAATATAAAGTTAATTAACTTATGGTAAATGGGGACTTAGGGATTTTTAATGAGTATAACAAAAATGAATAAAGTTTATATAAATCATTTGATGTTTACTAGTTAAAGAATGATTTGTAGACAAATAATTATAACTTATTAATATAAGATTAAATAATAATATTAATAAAAATTTATGATTAAACATTTGTTTCCAAGTAACATAATTAATTAATTAACTTAAATGTTTTGCATTAATTCTCTTCAAGAAAATCATAAATAGTAGTTATGTTGAAATAAAATAAACCATAATTAATTTACCCAATTATTAATTCAAAGATATGAAGTATGTTATATCTATTGGAAAATATTTTAAATAAAAGAAATTTTTATAAATAATCTTATTTAAAAGAAAGTTTATAAGTTATGATGATCAACGAATCATAAGATTTAGATAAATATATATTCATGTTTGTTCTTGAAAAATAACTAGGCTTGATCCAAGATTTAGAAAAATCAAAGTTTTCATCTTGGATATCCATGATCATAATGATTCTTAAAACCAAGATATAATACTTTTACGATAAAAGTAACATGATCATGAAGAACAACTTATGAACGAGTATGAACATTCAAGATAAAATCAACACGAAAGCTATAAAATGCTTGAAATGGTAACCAGGGCCGGCTCAACGAATGTGGAGGCCTAAATCGAAACACGATTTTAGGGCCTTTTCATGACAACTGTTAATAAAATAAAATTTTCTTATTACAAGTTTTGAACTAATAACTTATACTTTAGTAACAACCAACTTTACCACAACACCAATACATTACTTTGAGTTTACTTTATCCATTATAATATATCTATATATAATGTTTTTTTAGACATGGGGCCTTATTTATACGTAGGTCTAATGCTCTAGCTTGTTTTCGCTGTCCCACGAGCCTCCCCTGATGGTAACAACTTACTTGTTAGTGCTCTTAAACTTAAGAAAAGAATGGATTGAGGTTTGAAAAAAATGGAGGATTTGTCCTCCTTTTATATTGAAAATATAGAGTTGTTATGTCTTAAAGAAATTATGAAAATCAATCATATTTAATATAATTAAAACACAAATTAAAAATTGTTTAATAGGGTACTCAAAAGGTTTAACTATTTTAATAAATTTTATTGAATTAAAACATTCATTAGTTTTTATTAGTTAAGTAACATATGAAAAGATGATGATAATAATAAAATTAATAATAATAATTATAAATAATAAAAGTAGCAGTTGTAGTTAAATAATAATTCTAGTAAATTGCATGGGACATGTACATAAATATTTGATCTTGATTATGAATGTTTTAAATGAGTATGTAATACTACAAGGGTGATGAAATGTATAATTGCATAGAAATGATCACATAAAATACATTAACGAAAATTGAGATTAATTAATAATATTATAAAAATATATTAATTTAAATAGAAACAAAACCGAAAATTTAAAATGAGTCGGGTTTTCGGGTTTGAAAAGTAACGAATGTTACATATGGTGATGGTGCAACGGTATACAATCATTAAAAATGGATTAATTTGACGTTTTGGTGAGTTTTTAATATCGCCGGAATTATTCTCGTCGTCGACGGCCGGTGTGCCGGTAAAACGCATGGGAGAAGGGGGGGTGAGGGCGGCTGTTAGGGTTTTGTTAATATTATATTATATTTTAAATTTTCAAGTTACACTTTAAGCCCCTCATCTTCTGAAACACATATAAACTGTTTTAAACTTTGTTTCACTTTGAACCTTGAACTTTATAATTATACATAATTGCTTAAAACTTGTTATTTTTATAATTTCCTTAGATTGTTTGCGTTTTATACCCGACAAATGTAAACCGTGATTATTTTATAGACTTTTATAGCTCGAGGATTCGTTAATTAAATTAAACGAATAGAAAATGAACGAGTAATAACTATAAATCGTCGAAATCAATATTAAATGATAAACGGCAAACACTAATTTATTGAGACGACATAACGGGTAGGTTTAACGAATACAAATACAAATATGAATATGAATAAAAATTGACAAATGTCACAATGAGTCTTATGGATGTTGTCACAACTTACTTGTATGGATCACTAGACAATGACATCTATATGAAAATTGCCGAAGGATTTAAACTCCCTGAAACATTAAGCTCATAGCCTAAGGAAATGTATTCCATCAGGTTACAAAGATCCTTGTATGGACTGAAACAATTTGGATGGATGTGGTACAAACGTTTGAGTGATTATTTGATAAGCAAATGATACACAAATAATCTTATTTGTCCATGCGTCTTCATTAAGAAGACAACATCAAGATATGTGATCATAGTTGTGTATGTTGATGATCTAAATTTAATTGGGACACAAAAATAAATTAATGAATTAATTGCTCTTTTAAAGAAAGAATTTGAAACGAAAGACCTTGGAAAAACCAAATATTGTCTTGGTTTACAAATTGAGCATATGCATAATCGGATACTTGTGCATCAGTCAACTTATACTGAGAAACTCTTAAAACGTTTCAATATGGACAAAGCAAATCCTTTAAGCACACCGATGGTTGTTAGATAACTCAATGTTAACAACGATCCATTTCGTCCTTGCGAAGATAATGAAGAGATTCTTAGTCCCGAAGTACCATACCTCAGTGCAATTGGAGCACTTATATATCTTACTAACTGTACAAGACCTGACAATTCTTTTGTAGTTAATTTATTGTCAAGATTCAGTTCATCCCCTACTAAAAGACATTGGAGTGACATAAAACATATTTTTCGGTATCTAAAAGGAACTGTTGATTTAGGTTTATTTATCCTAACGGTTCAAAGAAGGGTTAGTTGGTTATGCAGATTCAAGTTATTTATCAGATCCCCATAAAGCAAAATCTCAAACTGGATACATATTTAAGAATGGAGAAACTGCGATTTCATGGCCTTCTCAGAAACAAACACTCGTTGCAACATCTTCAAATCATGCTGAAGTCATTGCATTACATGAAGCCATAGAAGAATGCGTATAGTTAAGATCTATGTCACGACACATATTGATAACACTATGGACTAGATAAAGATCGAATTCCAACTCCTATCTATGAAGATAATGCAGCTTGTGTCTCGCAAATGAAGGAATGGTATATCAAAAGTGACAAAACAAAGCATATACCACCAATATACTTTGAGTATACTCGGGACCTTATTAAAGACAATTAGGTTGAGATGAGATATGTCCAATCCAGCAACAACGCAGCTGATCTTTTCACAAAAGCACTTCCCACAACAACATTCGTGAAACACGTTCATGATATTGGCATGAGACACGTACGAAAAATGTAATGACATACAACTTGAGGGGGAGATATATACTGCACTCTTTCTCCCTTAGCTAAAGGTTTTCCCACTGGGTTTTATTTAGCAAGGTTTTTATGAGGCGGTAATTCAAGATCTCGAAGTTTGAAAAATGTCATCCAAGGAGGAGTGTTATAAACATGTGGATAACATATGCATGTGTATGACACCAAATTTCAACTTCAATTATATAACCTTGTCTCCTAAATAGTAAAGTTGTTCTAATATATATAGTGCGTAAGTGTAAGGGTAAATATCATCCAGTAATTCACATTCTCATATATTTGCTATCACTATCTTACTCCCAGGCCCGGCTCCGAGAAAGCAAAAAAAAAAAGTTTTGGGCCAAAGACGAAATTTTTTTGGGCCTTAATTTAAAAGACGTATTTTGTTGGTTTAAACAACTAAATTTTTATATGGGTTTACTTGGTTATAATTTGGGTTGTGCAAAAAAGATTTGTATAAAAATAGATTAAAAATGTCTCAAATGAGTTTAGAACTAATAACCTTTTGGTTGAAAATAATACCTCATTGCCACTAGACCAAGCTTGTGGTTATGTAATTGAGTTTAAACATTAAATATATATATTTTTTTAATAAAATAAGTATCATTTTAAAAAAAATAAAATTGGGCATGTGACCGTCAACCACCCCGCCACCCCTATGGGCCAACCCTGCTTACTCCTTTTTTTAATCATATATCCAATCTTGTTATAATTGTGATAATATTATAACATTCACTAAGTTATTATATGAAATATAAATTATATAAAGATTCACGTGATTGAAATTTCAATTGATTTGGGCCCATCATATTTTCTGAGTTTTACTTACCCGACAAAGTTATTTATTCATTTTGTTTTTGGTTTTTAGGAAAAAGGAAGATGGTTACCATTTTATATTTTCATGTTATAATGTTCAATGCTGTTTACAAACACTTAAAAGAATGTGTTATGGTCTGTTTATTTTTTTTTTCTAATAACAAACTTGTTTTCACTCGAAGTTTCCCTAATCTTGTAGTTGCAGGGATTTAAACCCATAAACTTCATTTTAAAATACTGGACATCATATTACTAGACTATTAGACCATTCACTATGGGGCTCCGTTGGGTGATGTGGCGGGCGCCGTTGGGCGCTCAACACCACCAAGGGGCGCCCTTGGTGGTGGTGCGCCGTATTGCCCATCAACCCAACGGCCGGCGCGGTTCATGGTGAATGTGGGCCCCCCTCTCACACACACATACATACATATGCATATATATATATATATATATATATATATATATATATATATATATATATATATATATATATATAGGGGCGTCTTTGGGGGCATTAAACCATAGCGGGGCGGGCTTCGATGCCCCCCGTTGCTTACATGACGTTGACGTGTCACGGTGGAGTGGCTTTGAAGCCTCTCACTATAGAGGATGGTCTTAGGTCATATGTTAGGGTTTAGTTAGTTAAAACGCCATGTAGACATTATGTCGTTACCACGCGAACAATGAGTTTAACTAACCAACTTAAAAATAAGTGTAATGAAGGCAGTGACGGAGCCACATATAAGTGACCAGGTTCAGCCGAACCCGGTTAATTTTCAGTTTTATATAATTACTTATAGGTACGATTTAAGGAGAAAACTCATTCCATTTCAGCGAGCGAACCCAATATCACAAAATCTCTATAAACATTTCACTGTTCGCCGGAAAAAAAAACAAAAACTTAAATTTTAAAGAGAGACAGCGATGTTGTTTTCTTCAACCAGTATGTCATCGTTTTTGTGATATCTCGAGAATTCGCCATTAAATAGAGCTATGATATGAGGAGAATGATTCCTTCTTTGTATTCATAAAAAATATGTCCAAAAAATATTGTTTTTACAATAATAATAATAATAATAATAATATATATATGTATGTTGCACAGTATAGGTCGTTACCATTCATCCATGTTTATTTATTTTTATTGAAAGGCTAGAATATTATTAAAAACTCTGATACCTAGTAAGAAGCTTGAAATGGAGGAACATACAACATCAAACTTGAAATTTTTTAAAAAGTAAAATTACACTACCTCGACCAATCGACTTCCTCTTGTCGCCCCCTATTTTTTACCATAAGAAAAATATTCGAGCTAACCGGATGGGTAGTGCCGTAGCGGTTATATGAATGACAGTTGCATTTGTTATGCTGACACGAGTTCTTTTTATAGAGTCGCGATCGAAGATGTTGTGAATCGTTTTCAAACTTGAAAACATGCAAGGAACAATTATAACATGTAATAATTTTTTTATTTAATATGACTTTGTATTTTATTTAATGTTGATGATGTATTTTTGTTATGATAGTGATATTGCGTTTTAGTTATTCGGCCTAACAACCGACCAGATACACCCAAGCCCGAATATTTTGACGCCAAAAAAAGTCGAACACCAAAAAATCCTGAATTCATGGAAAAAAATTTTTTGGCCCCGCCACTTAATAAAGGAGGTAGTTAGGTAAGGTATTAAAAAAGATTTTTGGCTTGAATGGGAGTGGACCCCAAAAAACAGCCGATCTTGAACGTTAGCGGTTTGGTGAGCAGAGGGTAAGAGAGAGAGGTGCCTAAGGTTGTGTTATGGATGGTTTCGATTTTAGAGAATGGAATTTGATTGAGGTTTAACACTTGTGTTATGTAACAATTTTACATCACTTGATTATTTATCTATCTTTCTTTTAAATAAGTAATTCTATATTAATCCAATTACGAATTATGTTTATTGTTATTATTGCTTTTTATTTTTAGTCGTAGATCAAACTTGGGCTTTTAATTAAGTGATCACACACAAATCACATAGATATGATATTTGGACTTTCAAACATATTATTATTATTATTATTATCATCATCATCATCATCATCATCTTAAATATTTATAAACTAAACATTCCTAAATTCTCTCAAGCCAGCATATTATTTTATTTGTAAATGAAAGATTCTCATACATTTGACCCGAATTTATTGGTATGAGTCTCACCAAACTCAGATAACTCTTAAACGTGTTATAACATCTCATTATATTAAAATTTAATCCATCAAATAGTTGATATGAAAATACTATAAATTAGGGATATACTAAAAATTAATATCCGTTTTTTTTAAATATCATATATAATTAAAAAACAATTTTACAATAAAGAAAAAAACGTATTGGGTCTCACCAAATTCATATAGCTTTCAAACTAGGCTATAACATCTTATTTATTAGTTAAACTCTTTCATCATCAAATTCTAAGTATATTATTAACTTACTACAATAACTAAAATTAAAAATCCTAAAAACTATATATAAATATTAGAAACGAATAATATAAAACAACCCCAAAATACGGGGAGATAAAAGCTAGTTATTATTCTAAACGAAATCTTTAAAAGCTCTCTGGTTGTTCCCTACATTCTCTCAAGCCACCAGATTGCTTTATTTGTAAATGGAGGTTTCTCATGTATTTGATGCGAATTCACGGATATGGGTCTTACCAAACACAGATAGCCCTTAAACGGGTTATAACATCTAATTAAATTAAAAATTAATCAAACCAAATATTTTATATGAAAATACTATAAAATAGGGATATACTAAAAATTAATATCCGATTTTTTCTTTAAAAAGATATTATTTATAATCAAGAAACAATTTTATAGTAAAAAAAAAAAATAAGGGGGTCATAGGTCTCACCAAACTCATATAGCTTTTAAACCGGGTTATAGCATCCCTTTTATTTGTGAAATTCTTTCATCATGAAATCCAAAGTATATTATTAACTTCTTTACAGTAAATATAATTAAAATCTAAAAAAAATATATAAATATTATAAACGAGTAATGTAAAACAACCCCGTAATACGGGGGATAAAAACTTAAGAAATAATTTTGTAGTAACAAAAAACAAGCGGGTCATAAGTCTTATCGAACTCATATAGCTTTTAAACCGGGTTATAACATCTCATTTATTTGTGAAACCATTTCATCATCAAATTTTAAGTATATTATTATCCTTCTTATAATATATAAAATTAAACCCAAATATATATATATATATATATATATATATATATATATATATATATATGTTTAAGTTCAAGAAAGAAATGAAAGACTGCGATAAATGAATATGAGCCACTAGTTTTATTTTAGGTTTTAAAAGTTTAAATATAAATGAAAAAAATATAAATGCACACTCTCTCTCCAATTAATACAACTAATATAACCATAATTAATCTCTCTTTAATTAATATATCTAAATTTAACTAAAATAATTAAAAAGATAAAAACACTAATTTAGTTTTCATAAATAATAAAAAAATGTCATACATATGTGTCCATTAAATATAAACAATAAATATACAACCTATACAAAATTATATAACCTACACTTGTTTTGAGCAATAAAAACGTACAATATACAAAAAAGCATACAACTTACATATTAAATTCGACATCAACAATTATATAAACTACACAAATATACACATATCCTACACGTGTGTAAGTTATATGTTTTTCGTGTGTAGATTATGTTTTCTTATTCTTAGAACAAGTGTGGGTTATATGTTATTGTGTAGGTTGTATATTTCACATTTAACGCAAACATATGTAAGATATGTTTTTGTATTATTTATCACAATGTAACTACGTGTTGATGGATATTGATAAGTTGAATTGGAAGAAATTGATTTTAAATAGAAATTTTTTTTAATGTATAAATAAATTGTATTTGTGTAGGATAAAGTTTTCTTGTGTAGGTTATATGTTTTCGTCTGCGTGTGTATTTTACTGATGATGAATTTTGTGTTTATGTTATATGTTTTCTTATTCTTAGAACAAGTGTAGGCTATATATTTTTGTGTATGTTATATTATTTTTATATTTAATGCTAACACATGTAAAATAGGTTTTTATATTATTTATCACAATGTAACTACGTATAGATGGATATTTATATATTGAGTTAGAAGAAATTTGGATAGAAAGAAATTTTAACGTATGAATAAATTGTACTTGTGTAGGATAAATTGTACTTGTGTAGGATAAAATATTGGATAGAAAATAAATGAATTCTTAATATTTTTCAATTATAGTAATTTGATTAGTTATATTAATTTAATATATATATTAATTGAAGAGAGAGATGTTTTTATAGTTTCTTAATTAATCTTGAAGCTTTTAAAACCTAAAATAAAAGTAGTGGTCCATATTTATTTTCACATTTCTTGCAGTAATTTCATTTCTCTCTTGAACCATCCCATATATATATATATATATATATATATATATATATATATATATATATATATATATATATACTAAAAAGAAGTAGTTTCCTAGGAAGATTAGGAATAAATAATAGCCGTTGGATCATGTTAATCAATAGTTGAGATTTAAAATTACCAAAAACTGACATAATTTCCTATAATTACTCTTTCACCGTTATAACCGACATAGTTTCTTAGAATTGTTCTTTCACCATATGTTGTAATGCAACTTGTCAAAAATCTATTGGTTTTTACCATTCTTAGGAAACCCTTTCTTTTTATTTGAACACTTTATATATATATATATATAATCTATATAAACGAAGACATAAAAATCCTACGTCTCGCGATGTGGTCGCTCCCTCTTTTTTTTAGTCACCAGATTTGTTTGATTTTTAAATGGAGGCTTTTCATGCATTTGATCTGAATTGATGGGTATGAGTCTTACTAAACTCAGATATTCCTTTACGGGTTATAACATCTCATTAAATTAAAAACTATTCTCACCAAATTATTTATGTAAAAATCATATAAAATAGGATATAATAAAAAATAATATCTTATTTATTTAAAAAAGATATATATATTATTTAAATTAAAAAACCAATTTGATAGTAAAAAAATAAATGGGTCTTGGGTCTCATCAAACCATGAGTATATTATTAACTTTTATAAATATTATTTATAATTAAAAAACCAATTTCATAGTAAAAAAAATAAACTGGTTTTGGGTCTCATTAAAACCATATAGCTTTTAAACTAGGTTATAACATCTCATTTATTTGTAAAACAATTTATCATCAAACCATAAGTATATTATTAACTTTCATACAATTGAAAAAAAATAAATTAAAAAATAAATAAATATTAGAACAAACAATATAAAACAATCCCGTAATATGGGGGATAAAAACTAGTATATATATATATATATTAAAAACAAATAATATAAAACAACACTATAACATAATATAAGAGATAAAAGCTAATTATTATTATTTGCTGCATCCGTAGCAGTAGTATACAACCCACACATATGCTCAAAGTTAAAGTTATAGTCTTTTTAATTATTCCTTCTTTTAATTTTTATATAAATTTAATAATAATAAGAAAAACAAAGTTAGAAAATGTGTAGTTAGATTCATCAGTCTCACATCAAGTTGTTTTTCATATGATACATATCAATTTTTGATGTTGAAAATCAATAAGATCTTATCCATCAAAACCTACGTGTAAGAATGTAAAGTTGTAAACTATATAAATACGTAAATGATTAAATATTTTGGTGGACCATATATGTTCATTATATTTGTTTTTTATATATTTAGAATTTATTTCATAATGTACCATCTAAGATTTTTATTTTTTTTTAAATTATATGATATTAGTTTTTATCACTCGTATTACAAATTTATTTTACATTATTGTTTATAACATTTATATATTTTTTAAATTTTAATTTTATTTATTATAAGAAAGTTAATAATATACTTAAGGTTTGATGATGAAAGGGTTTCACAGATAAATGAGATGTTATAAGCCAATTTAAAAGTTATATGTGTTTGGTGAGACCCATGACCTGCTTATTTTTTTTACTATGAAATTGTTTCTTAATTATAAAAAATATATTTTTCAAAAAACTCGGATATTAATGTTCAATATATCCTTATTTTATAGAATTTTCATATCAAATATTGGTGAACTTAATTTTTTATTTAATGAGATGTTATAACTCGTTTAATGCTATCTAGGTTTGGTGAAACCATACCTGTGAATTTGAGTCAAATGCATAAGAAGCCTCCATTTACAAATAAAACAATCTGGTGGCTTGAAATGATGTAGGGAGCAACCAGATAACTTTTAAAAGTTTCGTTTATATATGTGTAAGATGTTAAAATTGACCCACACATGCACAAAGATAGGAATTTAGAGAAGGTTGAGAACATATATATTGAGTATGAATAATAATCTGGTTAGATATTTAGAGCTATAAACAAGATTCTTTACTTAATTTGTTTTCTTTAGATGAAAATCCTTCTGAAAATCCTTCACGGATTTGGTCTTATTTAACAGGTGTTCAACATGCTAGTTTTGTTCAAGATAGTCTATATGTTTTTCACTAAGACATGTTTGCAAGGCAGGTTTATCAAGGTAGTTTTATCTTCTTTGGTTGGTGAGAGATTTGGGCTGCTAGAAATGTATCTATTAGTGATTCAGTTTCCATGTCTTCCTTATCTATCATCGATTAATGAAGCCAAGCATCGCAATAAGGATTTATCAACAAAAGATTTGTATATGACCTAGGGATGATTTCCAACACTTTCGGAAAGTTGGACAAGAACCTCCCCACACTTGCAACAACTTCTTGATTTTTTGGGTTTGTTTAAGAACACAACAAATGACTTTGAAACAAGGTTTCTGGGTTGGATTAAGGCTGGTAATCTGGTGTTTTTGATGATTTAGGGCGTGCATAAGACTCATGAGAGCCCCTTATATAGTGCAACAAGTCTGGATTACCACTAACAAGCAAGTGACATGTTTATGGCCTTGTGGTCAATTTGCATGCTGACTCAGCGTTTTCACGGACTGTCACATGATGAGACGATCCATCTCATGTTAACTTCTCGGATAAGTTTGCCTTGAGATGGGGTTGTCTCAAATAGTAGGCGAATGATACGATCCGTTTTAATAAATATCTTTAACGGATAAGCCATGGTTGATATAGACCATCAAATGGATGAGATGGTCCGTCTTATTCAAGTTTTGCCTCTTTATAGATTGCACCATGTACTTTAAGTTTGGTTAAATGGCATAATGGTTCCTCAACTTCTAAAGTTGTCAAAATTGGACCAGAAGCTTTCAGGGTGTTAAAGTGATCCAAGCTTAGTAACTCCTTTATCCTATTATGAAATGTTGGCGATAGTCCCACATGTTGTATTTTTAGACGAGGAGAAAGGGGGTTCAATGTGAGGAGGATTATACCATGAGAGAAGCAAGAATATAAATCTATTTCAAACATACAACATGGATTCTAATAATGCAGTGTATTGGGTGATATAGGAAAATTTGGTTGCTCAAAGATTATTCTCAAAGACTTAATAATTAATTGATTATGTGAAGACATGTTCTCCAATAATAGATGCAATGGCTTTCCAATTTTTTAGCATGGTAATGAAAGGAGAAAATTGTTGGTTTCCTTACATATTTGGATCTGAATAGGTTATGCTTATTTTATATATTCTTTTGTTTCTTGAGAATAGAAAAAAAGTTGAATTACTAAAGCAAGAACTTAAAATAAAATAAAAATTATATTACAAACTAATGGCTATGTATGTAGAACGGGGTATTTATATTATTATCCATCAATTATAATACATCTAGAAGATATTATGGCATTTTAATATGGACAAAGTTTATCATGTATGTACATTTAGTAATGTCTAATTACATGATACAGAATATGACTTTTATCGTGTCCTATAAAAGAAGTAGTCGAGTAAATATCCCTAGTTCAAAAGTTATGTCATTAAATGCAAATGGGCCATTAATGGTTTGCTAGTTATATATGAACAAATACATCATTTGTTGTGTTGGAAAATTTGTTACGTGTGCATTAGTAAGTTGTTATGACACAACAAATGCACACTAATAGACATTGATGAATGAGATATCGATGTGTGATTGTGTGTATTTGAAAGAAAATACTATAGTGGTGTATCCCACATTGGTGGGATGAAAAACTTGTGCCTTGTTTTTCCTCTATAAATAGAGAGGTAAACTAAGTTGCAACACACACCAAACCTTACACACAACACAAGCATTATTGCAAGTTTTTTCCAACTTCTTCTTCTTCTACATTTCTGGTTTCTTTTATTCGAATCTTTTTCAGGTTTACGGTTAACTCCGGCAGTATTGCTGCTCCGGTTGTTGTACCCTGGGAAACAACGAGTTCTCTTGGGAGACTCGAAATATTGTTTTAAGGGCCCCGTGTTCAACACGATCCTCAGCCAAACCGTTTATATTTTTTTTTCCGTATTGTATTTGGTTTATTTCTTTGATTCTGTATTGTATTTCAGATTCTTGTATTGTATTGTATGAGTAATAAAACTGTTTGTTAATTTTCTGTTTATTTACTCAATTTATGAATTCGGTTCCTACAATCTTAAAACAATATTTTTAAAACCGTTTCGTGAAAACTTTGTTTAAATTTTCAGAAACTATTCTATGTTGATCCAAACCAGTTTTGTTTCAAAATAGTATATGTTTTAAAAACAGTTTTTTCTTTTCTGTTTTGGTCTCAGAATCAAGAATTGGATCTTTAAAGTTGGACTTAGACAGATTCGTTCTTGGTTTAACATTCTGAAATCAGAAAAGGCTCCTTTTTGGGCTGTTTTTGGCTATCTAGCACGAGATAGCTTATCGTGAAAACTTTGTTTAAATTTTTAGAAACTATTCTGTTTTGATCCAAACCAGTTTTGTTTCAAAATAGTATATGTTTTAAAAACAATTTTTTCTTTTCTGTTTTGGTCTCGGAATCAAGAATTGGATCTTCAAAGTTGGACTTAGACAGATTCGTTCTTGGTTTAACATTCTGAAATCAGAAAAGGCTCCTTTTTGGGCTGTTTTTGGCTATCTAGCATGAGATAGCTTATCGTGAAAACTTTGTTTAAATTTTCAGAAACTATTCTATTTTGATCCAAACCAGTTTTGTTTCAAAATAGTATATGTTTTAAAAACAGTTTTTCTTTTTTGTTTTGGTCTCAGAATCAAGAACTGGATCTTCAAAGTTGGACTTAGACAGATTCGTTCTTGGTTTAGCATTCTGAAATCAGAAAAGGCTCCTTTTTTGGGCTAGTTTTGTTATCTCGCACGAGATAAAGCTATCTCGCACGGGATAAATTTATCTGGCAAATTTCAGAATTTTCTGAATTTTTTTTCTAAGTTACTAACTTGGTCTGTACTCTGTGTGCAAGAATGACAGGATCAACCCCAAACACTTCTAATGCTACCCCTGCTGTCCATTTGACCACCCCAGCCAATGTGGGAGCGACCACAATGGCTAACCATGCTGAAAAACCCGAAAAGTTCACGGGTGTCCACTTTAAGAGGTGGCAGCAGAAAATGTTTTTCTACTTGACAACCTTGAACTTAGCACAGTTCTTGGAGAAAACAGCCCCCATACCCACTGCCCAAGATGATGCCCAAAGTGTGAGTGCTTTGGACGCTTGGAAACATTCTGAATTTCTATGTCGCAATTACGTGCTCAATGGTTTGGCGGATCCATTGTATAACGTCTATTGTGGGATAAAGACTGCCAAAGAACTATGGGAGTCTTTAGACAAGAAGTATAAAACCGAAGATGCGGGAACAAAGAAATTTGTTGTGGCCCGTTTTTTGGACTTTAAAATGGTTGACTCCAAGACTGTGATCACCCAAGTCCAAGAACTACAAGTTATACTTCATGAAATTCATGCCGAGTGTATGACACTTAGTGAAACGTTCCAAGTTGCAGCCATAATTGAAAAGTTGCCTCCTAGTTGGGTTGAGTTTAAGAATTATCTTAAGCACAAACGAAAGGAGATGACTATTGATGAATTAATTGTTCATCTTCGAATTGAGGAAGACAATAAAACGGCTCAAAAATCAGCTCGTGTGGAGCCAATGGCTAAGGCCAACATGGTTGAACTTGGACAATCTTCTAAGGGGGGGCATAAGGGTAAGGGTAAAATGAATAAGGGAAAGGGAAAGGTGAACCTTGGACCGAAGAAGGAGGTTGTGAAAAAGAAACCTCAATCTTCAAACTTCCAAGGTTTTTGTTACAATTGTAATGAGAATGGCCATCGTGCGAACCAATGCAAGAAGCCTAAGCGTGAGCGTGCGCATATGGTGGATGAAAATGGTGAACCGTTGGTGGCAATGATCACCGAGCTCTCGGCAATGATTGAAGAAATCAATCTTGTGGGGGACAAACCGCAAGGATGGTTCATTGATACGGGTGCGACTCGTCATGTGTGTGGTGACAAGACCCTCTTTAGCACCTTTAAGGAGGCTGCTAGTGATGCTAAGTTGTTTATGGGGAATCAAGAAACGGCCGACATCAAGGGTGAAGGGAGTGTGATCTTGAAGATGACTTCGGGAAAAGAGCTTACTTTGAGCAACACTTTGTATGTGCCCGAAATTCGTAAGAATTTGGTTTTGGGTTGGTTGCTTAATAAGTTTGGTTTTTGTTTAGTGTTTGAGTCGGACAAGTTTGTCTTGACTAAGCGTGGAATGTATGTTGGTAAGGGCTATGCCCTCAATGGTATGTTTAAACTTGATGTAACCGTGATTGGAAATGAAATGAATAAGGCATCTACTTCTGCTTATATTATTGAGTCTTTAAATTCAAATGTTTGGCATGGTAGATTAGGACATGTAAATTTCAATTCACTTCGTCTTTTAATTAAATTAAAAGTCATACCAACATTCCACATTGATACAAACTCGAAATGCGAATCATGTGTTGAATCCAAACTTACAAGATCATCCTTCAAATCGGTTGAAAGAATAACCGAAACACTTGATTTAATTCACACCGATGTGTGCAATTTAAAAATGTGCCCAACAAGAGGGGGAAACAAATATTTCATCACGTTTATTGATGATTTCTCAAAATATTGCTATGTATATTTACTTAAAAGTAAAGATGAAACAATAGAAAAATTTATCTTGTTTAAAAATGAAGTTGAGTTACAACTTAACAAAAAAATTAAACGTGTGAGAAGCGATCGAGGAGGTGAATACGTTTCACCATTTGCGGATTTATGCGCACAAAGTGACATAATACATGAATTAACCCCTCCTTATTCTCCACAATCAAATGACATGGCGAAACGAAAGAACCGTACATTGAAAGAGATGATGAATGCCATGTTGGTTAGTTTTAGGGTGAGCCATGACATGTGGGGGGGTGCCATTTTAACGGCAAATTATCTTTTAAATAAGATACCTCTCAAGAATAGGGACGAGACTCCTTATAAGTTATGGAAGGAAGAGAACCTTCGTACAAATACATGAAAGTGTGGGGGTGCCTAGCTAAAGTCACCATACCACCTCCTAAAGCTCTTAGGATTGGTCCCAAAACTTTTAATTCCATTTTCATTGGATAGGCTCACAATAGTAGTGCACATCGGTTTTTGGTACATGAATCAAAAAATCTAAATGTACACGTAAACACTTTCATGGAGGTGAGCCCCAATACTGTCTCGTATTTTGAGCACGTGTTTCCTAAGTTAGGACACACACATGAGGCCTCATCATCACGAGCGAATGATGTAGGTGCAAGCTCGTCAACACAAAATGGCGACTTGGTTCATGAAGGAACACATGAACGGCCCGAGACTGAGGATGGTGATTTAAGACGAAGCAAAAGACAAAAGGTTGCAAAATCCTTTGGTCCTGAATTCGTAAGCTTTATGGTTGAAGGTGAACCTAATACCTACCATGAAGCGGTGACCTCACCTGAAGGACCTCAATGGAAAGAAGCAATCAAGAATGAAATTGATTCGATCTTACAAAATCATACTTGGGAATTGGTAGATCTTCCAGTTGGTTTCAAACCACTTGGATATCGTTGGATATTCAAAAAGAAGATGAAAGCCGATGGAAGTATTGATAAATACAAGGCGAGGCTAGTGATCAAAGGTTTTAGACAAAAGGAAGGTCTAGACTATTTTCATACTTATTCACCTGTAACACGTATAACCTCTATAAGGTTGGTGCTTGCAATCGCATCTTTACGAAGTTTGGAAGTGCACCAAATGGATGTAAAAACAGCTTTCTAAATGGTGATTTGGAAGAAGAGATATACATGGAGCAACCTGAGGGTTTCTCCGCCCCTGGTCAAAAGGGCAAAGTATGCAAACTCATCAAGTCTTTGTATGGCTTGAAGCAAGCTCCAAAACAATGGCACCAAAAGTTTGACCAAGTCATGATTAGCAATGGTTTCAAAATTAATGAGTGTGATAAATGTCTTTATGTTAAAAACATAAATGGAGGTTATGTTATTTTATGCCTTTATGTGGATGACATGCTTATCATTGGGAGTAATGATAAAATGGTTCAATCTACAAAAGACATGTTAAAGGCACGATTTGACATGAAAGACATGGGTTTAGTTGATACTATTCTTGGAATAAAAATCATTAAAACCAAAGAAGGTCTTACTTTGAGTCAAGCACACTATGTCGACAAGATTCTTGAAAAATTTAACAAGGAAGACAAGCGAGTGGCTCGTTCTCCTGTTGACACTACTCTACATCTATGTAAAAATAGAGCTGAGCCGGTTGCTCAATTAGAGTATTCAAAAATCATTGGAAGTCTAATGTATCTCATGACATGTACGAGACCCGATTTAGCATACGCGGTGAGTAGGCTAAGTAGATATACTATCAATCCAAGTGTTCAACATTGGAAAGATATTATAAGGGTGCTTGGTACATAAGATACACAAGAGACTATGGTTTGCATTATACCAACCATCCAGCTGTGATCGAAGGGTATACTGATGCGAACTGGATTTCGGATATGAATGATTCCAAATCAACAAGTGGGTACGTGTTCCTACTTGGTGGGGCAGCAATATCTTGGAAATCATCCAAACAAGCTGTAATTGCTAGATCCACAATGGAGTCTGAATTCATTGCCTTAGACAAATCTGGGGAAGAGGCAGAATGGTTACGTCAATTCGTGGAAGACATTCCACAATGGCCAAAGCCGTTGTCGGCAATTTGCATACACTGTGACAGTGAGTCTGCAATTGGTAGATCTCAACGTTCAATGTATAATGGCAAATCAAGGCATATGAGACGTAGACATAACACGATACGACAATTACTGTCAACGGGTGTTATCACGATTGACCATGTGAGGTCAGAAGATAACATTGCAGACCCGTTAACAAAACGCTTAAGCACGGATAAATTTTATAAGTTGTCGAGACGAATGGGACTAAAGCCCGCGATAAAGGAAGTATGAGGGAAACCTAACTTAGCAGACTGGAGATCCCAAGAGCTAAGTTCAATAGGCAATCATATGACCAGAGGCAGTCACTGTGGGCGAGTACCCCAAAACCAAAGGGAGTCTTGAACTTCCTAGTCCTTCTCCTAGGGGAGTACCCTAAAACCAGTGACATTTGGGAGAGGTTAAGCATATTAAGGTTAAGTGAAATAACCATGATACTTTTAATGATTCATGGGAATCACCTATGTTAGAGAGAAGTGCGGTCACTTCGAATAGAATTGTGGGGAGGCGCAATTTCCTAGAGCTCTCGTAGAACCAGGACCGTGATCCATGACCATAACGGACACAAGAATGAGGGGTTGACCAAACCAGGGAGAGTATTGTGTGAAGGCATATTGTCGTCTACACAAATGGGGGTCTGTTCAAAGTCATCGCGACTACAAACCGCTAGGAGGCTAAGTATGCTTCACAACGGAAGGTTCAAAGGGTAACACCTACCTATCCGGTAATACTCAACTGCTGAAACTTACTTCGAAGAATCGATTTCCATTCATGTGGGGGATTGTTGGAAACTTTGTTACATGTGCATTAGTAGGTTGTTATGACACAACAAATGCACACTAATAGACATTGATGAATGAGATATCGATGTGTGATTGTGTGTATTTGAAAGAAAATACTATAGTGGTGTATCCCACATTGGTGGGATGAAAAACTTGTGCCTTGTTTTTCCTCTATAAATAGAGAGGTAAACTAAGTTGCAACACACACCAAACCTTACACACAATACAAGCATTGTTGCAAGGTTTTTCCAACTTCTTCTTCTTCTACATTTCTGGTTTCTTTTATTCGAACCTTTTTCAGGTTTACGGTTAACTCCGGCAGTACTACTGCTCCGGCTGTTGTACCCTGGGAAACAACGAGTTCTCTTGGGAGACTCGAAATATTGTTTTAAGGGCCCCGTGTTCAACACGATCCTCAGCCAAACCGTTTATATTTTTTTTCCGTATTGTATTTGGTTTATTTCTTTGATTCTGTATTGTATTTCAGATTCTTGTATTGTATTGTATGAGTAATAAAACTGTTTGTTAATTTTCTGTTTATTTACTCAATTTACGAATTCGGTTCCTACATGTTGGAATTTAACTGGTACGGTTAGGATCGTTTATAAGGTTTTCAAGCTCTATGTGCGATTAGTGAACGTGAGCCCTTCAGATAAAAACTTATACATATAAACAAAATTCATTAGTCCAACAGTAATTGTTATATAGGCAAACAAAACAAATTCGTTGTAGCAAAATACTTCGTCGAAGTAAAATATTTGGTTTTTGTATTTAGATACTAAACACCAAAATAATGTTAGAGCAAGTGACAAAACCCTTCCAAGAAACAGGGGAGGCCACGTGCTCGAAATCCGACGAATAATTTATTTTTCACATGTCACGTTTAATGCATGTAACAAAAAAAATGAAGATGTAAGGTTTCGATTAGTGTATCTAAGACATGCTATGGAAGTGCTCTACCATTAAGCTACAACTATATTTTTTATTTAATTGGGTCTATAATTTGGTCAGTAAAAATCTTGGGCCCTAAACGATTACGCACCCCCACACACCCTATGTCCCAACATGGGTATTAAATAGCTCGTGTCCAATGATGGGACATTGGAATGAGTCAAAACAAATATTTTAAGTGGCAAATCCTGTTGCAAGTTATGAGCAAATTTACATAGATGAGCAATGCTCATGCTGGATTGATGCATATTTAAATGAGTTCGTTCACGGGTGTACTTGCCAGAAAAACCCTCCACCTCTGATCTACAGTTCTCAACTCAGTCCAGCGACCATGAACTCAACTTCAACAATATTTCTCTTTGTTTCTCCTTTTTTTCTCTTTTAATAAACTCCCCGTTTAATTAGCCAAACCCAAATCATCAAAACCCTTTTCAAGACTTCATCTTTTTCATCAGTTTAACAACAAATTAACAAAACGCAGTTCAAAATTCAATCTTTTTCATCAAATCAACCAAACCCGTTTCAGTATTACATCTTTTTAGTTTCTCCTCGGGCGAGTCGGCTCACTCTCAGTGTTTTGTTGATAGTAATTATAGCCGCCGGAGGGGTCTCAAATCCATTCAATTTCAACGTTATTATTAGTTAAGTTCACTAATAATTAAACATGTAAATGTTACATTCTGCGATTTGAGCAGATCAGATTAGTCATGAATCAGATCTCTTCTTTCATTATGTGACTATTTGGGTTGTCTTCCCCAATTTGGTTCCTTGACTTTTTTGGTCATAGAACCGAAGCTGGTTTTTTATGGTTCTTTGACCTTCTCGGTTATCTTATCGGAGTTTGATCGTTGGGTTTTTGAGGCTCGATTGTGGTTAGTGGCTTCCGGGGTGTTTTCTTGGGAGGTGGTGGTATGACTGTGCTTTTGATTGGTTGGGGGGGGGGTTGTGTACATTTAGAGGTTTCCTATGTTGCCTGGTGAATCACCGGAATCTAGGGGTTTTTTGATTGGTCACACATATTAAGCGACTCCATTTGTCATCGGATGACAAGAAAGGGATCTTGCGTGAGGCAATCTCCAAGAATTTTGATTTGTTTGTTTCAGTTGGTGAGCTTCAAAGGTCTCTTGCCAATGGGTGTGTATAGAGTTACATGCTCTCCATTGGGGGTGCCATCATTACCGCGGGTCGTTCTGATTCAAGTGGGTCGCGGGAGACATGGGGGAGTTTATTGTGGGGATTTCTAAGCCGCATGTTGGGAGGGAAGTTGTTTCGATAGGATGGGTGGGGATGGATGTAGCTCTCATTGACCGTGTTTTATCTCTCCCTATCATGACTATAAAAAGCATCCCTCACAGTTGTCGTATGGCTTTTTCCCAGGCCTGTAACAACCTAGACTTTTCATTTATAATAGATATACATATTACCCGACTTGTTTTCATTTTCGGGTAATTTAATCAATAAAGTATTTAATTAATCAAATATATTATCATCTTCCTTAACCAAACCCTAACCCATGATCCAAACCCGTATTCGGATCCAAACCTATAACCCGTATGATTTCTTATGCCTTAATTAACGAGTTATAATTAAAATTGATTCGTCTAGATCGTTTTATACCTAAAACCAACTCAAATGAACAAACCAATTTGGAAACAAGATCTTATATAGAATCGTATTTGATCTCGTTATATATACATCATAATAAATCAATTAAATCGTTTTGCAGCATCCTCATATATCCACGAACTAAATTCCTAACCCTAATCGCATTAAGACTCGTCTTAACCCTTCTGTACGTATGCATCTTTAGCTGTGACTTGTTCATCATCATTCATCATCGTTTTGTCTTCGATCTAGGTAATTATATAGGGCATTAAGATTGGTTTTAAAGGTGTAATCAAAACCCTAAATCAATTATAACAAAAATAAACTGGATTAACCGATTATAGATTCTAGGGTTTTGAATTGAATTTGTTTTCAAACAATAACCAGCTAACACACCAGCACGAATGACTGGTGTGTGTGTGTTAAAGCTCTGAGCCGGCTGTCCAACTGGGTTCGAATCCAGTAGGAGCCGGTTTTGGCTAATTTTATTTTTTTAATTGTTTTATTTGTTTAAATGATTTATAAAATAATTATAATTAATATTAAATATAAAATAAATATTATTTTTTTAAACCGACAACATTGAGTTGTGTTTCTTGTCAATTAATCTCGTTACAAGTTTTTATGTGTGTGTGTGTGTGTGTGTGTATATAGGTTTAGGTTTATTTCAGAAGTATTTTTAGTGCGAGAAGAGACTTTAACCAATCACATATTTAGGTATATTAGTAAATTAACTAGTTTTGTTGTTATGGTAACTAATAATTATTTTTGCAAGTTACTAATCATTATTATTTATTTGATTATGTTTTATTATCATTTTAAATTTTGATTTTGTTTTTCATCAAACTAATTATTTTTCACCAATATTTTATTTGAGATTATGTTGACACTATCAAATTCATACGAATCACCAAATTCAATATTTTTGAATTGTCCCATATCCATCTTCTATCAGTTCATCATATTTGTTGTGTTATATATTCGTATTACGATTTCGATTTTTGATTATTCAAAACACAAAATCAACCAAACTAAGTCATATTGAATTCGTTTATGCCAAATATTTCTATATTGTCATAACATCAATTTTGTTATTTAGTTGATTCATAGAATTCGTATAGGTTATACCATAATCCTACACAAGTTACAAAAATCAAGGATAAAAATATACTACAAGCAGATGCTAGCTTATTAGATTAAACAAAAACACTTTCAACATGTCAATCCTCCAAAAAAAAAAAAAAACCAAATTCATAAATGATTCATGGAAACTTCACTGAAATTGTATATAGCCATAATCAAATGTGGTGAATGTCATTCAGGTGTCATCGCCCTTCAGTAGTTCAACGTTGTTTTTCATCAAACCCTTCACAATTTTTAGATGAGCCTCACGCAATTTACAGATTGTTGAGTACCATGTTTTAGAAACAACTACCATTTATTATATAAACCCTATACAGTCTGCATATAAAATAACATAACATGAATTAAAATTACCCCTACACAGTTTGTAGAAAAACAAAGTACCAATTTCTAGAAAAACAACTAGCAATTTGCATATGAACCCTACACATCCTACACATAACATAGCGTAACATGTATTTTCGTGTTTATGTCTGAAAGCAAAATCTTAGTGGCAAATTCAATCTTTAAATTCAGATTTGGCAGATTCTGCTTTGTTGACTCCACACATGAACCACAAACAGCATATGATATTATTTTCAAGCATAATCCTCCCCTCTTTTGTTTGGAATATTTTCAAGCGCTATACGCAACAACCACAGTCACCTTACAAAATAACAAATTACTTACATGAGAGGCCCATTTACCCTAAACATAAAGCAAATTACTTACACAACATGCCTATTAAACCTACACAGAAAACAAATTACATACACAACAGGCCCGTTAACCCTACACAGAATACAAATTACTTACGCAACAGGCTTGTTAACCCTACACGGAAAACAAATTACTTACAAAACACGCATGTTAACCATACACAGAAAACAAATTACTTACACAACAGGCCCGTTAACCCTACATAGAAAACAAATTACTTACACAACAGGCCCGTTAACCTTACATAGAAAACAAATTACTTACACAACATGCCTGTCAACCCTCACAGAAAACAAATTACTTACACAACAGGCCCGTTAGCCGTACACAGAAAAGAAATTGCTTACACAACGGTTCCATTATTCATATTTAACTCATTAAATATTTAAACAACCTGCATACACGAAAACCACGTTCCCACTACACAGTAACATATTACTTACACAATAGGCCTATTAGTCATACACATAAAACAAACTGCACACACCCCTACACAGGCAACATTATTCATAATTAATTCATTAAGTATTTAAACAACTTGCATAAAGAACAACCGCAATCGCCCCTACAAAACAACAAATTACCAAACTCAACTTGACATGTACTTATATTAAGTTAATTTTGACATGTTACCCAATTCATTCATTTGGTCATCTCTAGGTTGAGACTCGTCATTGTAAGAAAGACGCAAAATATACCTACATATTCTACACTTGTTTATAATACCAGCTACATAGATCATCATAGTATTCAAAATGTATTATGTATGAACTATCAATATTTTTTAATGGTTGCGTACACTAACAAGACAATTAGTGTACACATATCATAATACCAGCTACATATTTTACACTTATTCATTATACCAACTACACAGATCATAATATTATCTATACAGATCATCATATTATTCAAAATTCCTTCAAATATATACATACATGTCGTTGCACTAACAAACAATTACATACGAAACCAACATATCCCTACACAACCATTATCTACACATATGCAAGTTGACTCATAAACAATCTACATATAACTTAATTCGAACTCAAATTAATACCTACACAGCTTACAAAATTTACATCTAAACCTTACGCAATCTACACATATTAAAATCTATACATAAATTAACACCTACACAATCTGCAGATACACCATACACATATACACATAAAAAACTTGTGGTGTATTGAACTATGAATAGCTACATCAGAATTACTTAAACGAGCTTCCATAACTAACATTATAACCTACATCTACTAAAAAAAACCTAAAATCACCCAACATACCTTCAACACCTTGTGTAGGTTTCGATCCCTCTATCATAAAAGAAACCCCTAATTCAGGTTCAAAACCAATTTCGTTCAATGCACTGACGACCGTTTGCTTCTTATACTAATGGAATAGGAATCAATTGACTTTCGTTTGGTCGTTTATGTGTATCAGTTGGACAATCAAAAGAGGATTTCCAGCCACGAGTTGTGTGGAGGAGTTACAAAGTGAATCTAGGGATAATCCCGCCGTTCCTTTTTGATAGCTATACACTAATGACTTTTTATCCCTTGCAAACAATTAAAATCTGCTTAAAAGTTATTGATATTACTAAATTTCCATGGTGTAACATAAACCATTAATCTTTGTAATCAACGGTTGAGATTGACTTCTAGCGCTTCTCATTGTAATATTACTTCTCGCAAGATCCATCCCCCATATATATATATAATATTATATGTATTATTTTTAAACAAAAATATAACAAACGTATTAAACGTGTTAACTATTTTTTTACCATTAGATTTTCGTTAAAGATTCCAAGATGCATATTTATTTAAACTAGCATTTAGACCCGCCGCGTTGCATCGGGTGACGTAAAGTTGGAAAAGCGCGGGTGGCGTAAAGTTGGAAAAGCACACTGTTTCGTAGGGTTTACAAAATGTCATCTAGCAACACAAAAGACAACTTAATGTTATAACATCTGCCCATAAATTACCAAGTAATCATACATACAAAATTTATGAACAATTAGCATTTTTATACTTACAAAATATCACTTTTGATACTTACAAAATAACACTTTTAAAGTCGACCCATTAAGACACGAACATGTGATAACCCAAACCAAATTCCTTTGCGCCTGAAACGCATTGACACCCAAACATATACCCACTATACCAAAATAATTCTTTTTGAGTGGAGTCGTTATGGTATGAACACGTGATGACCCCTAACACAATGTTACCCGTAACCGATGGATACGATAAATCATAAAATTCAAAGAATAATATAATTGTCAAACTTCAAAAAAACAAAACACATAACATCTAAAACGTCTTTTAACAAATTGTCAAACTGCAAAAATAGCTTTGGCTAAACATGCCACATGAAATAAGAACTGCAAGCACCAAAATACCTAACACAAAAAGCAAGTACACATTATGAAAAACAAAGGGAGGCTCATATAAGGTTCTAAACTTTCATCATATCCTTGAATATATATATTATCACCATCATACAGAGACAAAAGCTATGGAGACTCAGATGAGACCAACCTTATCATAATAACCTTATAAGTCAGATCCAAACTCAGATCATCACAGTCACATTTCACCTTCATCAAAGAGACAAAAGAAGGAACCCATGTCACACCCCGACCAAAGGCGGTGGAACATGTCGGGGTGCAACGTGATTGGACAAATACACAAGACACTATTTAAAGTGACAATATTTAATCAACTCATTTATTTCATAAATCAATAAAAAAACACATCTCGTTCATATAAACAAATTTGGAAACAAGTAGTACTCATATTGTTCGTTAATAACAATACATTAACGACACCCTCCATAAGAGAATACCAAATGGACTCGGGATTTCAATTCGGATCGCGATACCATCTATAAGGGGATACCAAATAGATCTGATTTTGTGAGGCCAACATGCCTTAGCATTCAAGTGTGGCTACCCGCCAAAGCAATAAACATTTAAGCATGTAAGCATATAACACCAAATCGAGCATTTATTTAAATAAAGTATACAATCACGTTTGTGGGTTTAAAGATTCAAGTAAATAACGCATTTAGTTTGATAAGTATGAAATGTCACCCCAAAACGGAAGATGGAAAAAAGGGGTATGAAAGTACTCACCTCGATTAATGAACCGAGAAATAAATATATAAATACATGAAGCTCGAACGGTAAATGAACAGATACGACTTGAATCAATAAACACCTTAACTAAAATAAATAATATAATATATATTAATGAACTTGAAACCATAATGAAACTATAGTTGAAATCGTAAATGAAATCCTTAACGAGGGGTTCGGTCTTTATAATAGTTACCGGTTAACGTGCTTGAACTTATACTTAGTTAATAATAAAATAAAATGATATTGTATTAATGAGCTTTAGATGATTACAAATATTAAATAGAAACTAACCACATTTAAATCAAGAGTTCGGTCTTTATAGAAATGAATTAGTAATAGTCATAATGTCCAAATAGAAATGACAATATAATTAAACAAAATGAACCCGAAGTCAAATCAATAATGGGTTGAACCAACGTTAATTCGACTTATTAATTATAATTTTATAATAATTTTAATAATGTTAAGGTTAATAATAATATCATTATTATTGATTATATAGCTTGATTATTTTATAGATTTTAATAATAATCTTAATAGTAATAGAGATTTTAGTAATAACACTTAATAATAATAATAATAGTAGTATTAATAACTTTAAAAATAAGTTTTATATATATATATATATATATAATGATAATAATAATAATAGTAATAATATGAATTAAATTTAAAATAATAATATAACATTTATATATATTATTTCAATATATAAATCCAAGACCGATTCTAAAGTGGTTAGTAACCCGGGTGTATTCCGTCTTAACTAACCAAACCCGATTTGTTTAAGTTTGCCGAGAAAACCATTTTCCCCAAATTCATTCCAACCAAACCTAAAACTCAGATTTGTCAAACTAAATCCGGTTCGGATAACAATGTTTAAGACCGCGAACTCGATTATGACAACAAAATGAACCAAAATCCGAAACTAGTTTACCTATTATGTTCACGAGTCGTCGGAGATGAAGGCTGCCGGAGACGTGGCGGGCCACCACGTCTATGCTTCATACTCTATCACAGGAACCGAATCGGAGAGAGGGAGAGCCGAAGAGAGAGACAGAGAGATAGAGGGAGAACGGAGAAAGAACAAGGAGGGAAAAGAGGCCACGCCGGTACACTGGTGGCTGTCTGTGGCGGAGGAACAACGGCTGTGCAGTACACGACGGCGGCGGATGTCGGAGAGAAGCGGCAGCAGCTAAATGGCTGGAATCGGGATTGCCGGAAAAAAACGGGACTCGCAGGAAAAACGTCCAGCGGTCCGTTGTGGCCATGAGTGGTGTTTTTGAGCTGCGGATGAGGGTGGTGGTGTTATCGGAGAAAGAGTTACGGGGGATAGGGTGGCCGGAGATCGGTGGTGGTGCAATGGAGTCGCCGGCCGGAGTGGCGGCGGCGGCGGCCAGAACCAAGAGAGAAAGAGATGGGATGGGTTGGATAATATGGGTTAGGGTTAGGGTTTTTCTCTTTTTATATGTATAATACATATTTTCAAAATGGCCCCTCAAGTTTGGTATTTAGTTTAAAAAGGTTTAAAACTTGTATAACTTTAAAGAAATCCACTTTAGTCCATAAAGTTTATTTAACCAAACTTATAAACTAAAACTAACGAAATTTTGACAAATCTCGCACACGTTAGAGTTATTAACAATGGTTTGATAATTTTCCGGTTCGGGTTTACACGCTTAACCACAACTACGAAGTATATACTTTATTAAAATAAAACGCGAAAAATCGACATGTTATAAAATGATTTTAAAAACGAATATAAAATGAGACCCGAAATTGACGAATGTCATAGTATCCCCAACTTTTTGGAAATTTCGTCCCGAAATTAAAATAAACTTAAAGAAAAGTAAATATTAACGAATATTGTCTTTAGTAAGATATTTGCATGAACAACTTTTAATTAAAAGAATAACGTCAAATCCTTGCATGACTCGAAAAACGTTACAAATGAGAAACATAATAAAGGCACTTATATATAGGAAGTACCAGCGGCGTATTCACCATGGCCTTATCATAACTCGCATTTCTACCGTTTTCCGCTATCATTCTCAAACCTGAGTTATCAAACACAAGTGTACTTACTATGGCTTCCATACGGGGATTTCGATAATTAAGTGTGCACCCATAATTATTTCGATCGTCGTATGGTCCACATGGTTCATCCCATTGTGTGGTTTGAAGACATATTTATTTTTGAAATCTTAAACATTTGAATCGTGCATAAATCTGTTGATTTTTTTAACACGTATTGAATGAATAATACCCGCAGTTGGAAATTCTGGGGTTGCCTTTTTAAATAAGTAGGAAAATGGAATAAATAATTGAAACAATTAAAATCTTAAAGAATAACTAAGGTGAAAATAACTATTTTGGTTTAAATAAGTAAAAACAATCAAATAAATAAATAAAATTCATGGTAGACAATTACGAGACGAGGATTGAAGTCAAATGTCATCAATTTGAAAAGAATAAACAAATTCTTACGCTCCATGGTTGTACGTCGGGACACTAAAATTTAGTATAAAATTCAATGAGTGAAAAATGAGAAAAAAAAAATCCAATAAGTGAAACGAGGATCCAAAGAGTGAAAATGAGAAGCCCGAAAGGTGAGTAAATGAGGTACGGGTAAACTACGTTACAATTTCAATAATGCCGCGCAATGAGTTTCATACGTGTACAAACTTGAGTTTATAGGTAGATGAGAATATGGTTATATGAAATCACGAGAATGAGGTGAGTTTCTTTGGGGTGACGCATACGTGCATCAATATAAATAAAATAGTATTGATTAACAACAAAAACAATCAATGAAATGTGATAAAACATGAATACGTCCACTATTGTGAAACCATTTATATAATCGTCATTATAATAACGGTTTCTAATAGCGCCAAAACTTGTAGACAGCCACACATAGGCCGTTGATAGATTAGATGAAATGATATAGGATAATGTATAGATTCGTGTTTACATAAATGCTCAAATATAATAACATAGTCATGGAAATATCGTGTAAAAGATAAACAAAATTTGTAGTGAAACTGAGGCTATGAAAGTATTACACAAGTTGTTATTGAATAGTTTGCATTCGGTCATGAATAATCGAAACACAAAATGAAATCTCGTGTGCATAATATTGTCATCGAACATCTCATCAAATGAAAGAAAAATCGCAATGATTGCGTGACTCGAATTAATGACTAAATATGTAAATCGCGTTTTATATGCTCATTGAAAATATAAGAATAACATTGAAAATAAAATCTCAAGTAAAGTCGTTTTATTGTCTCCAAAAATGAATATAATGATATTAATATATCCCGGTATCGCGTAGCTAGAGAAACGTTTTGATCATTATCAAGTGTAAATCTTGTAAGTCAAATTTGTTAAAGGAATTTGTATACATAAAACGGTCGTGATAAAAAAATTATGTATAAAAGTAATGCTTGAGATAATAAGAAGTAATAGTTTGCGTAAATCGTTATTGAACAAGAATTTGTGTAGCAATTTAAATATTTATAAACGTGTCCCAAAAGATTTGCAAAGCCATGGTTATTGAGTTTATGCAAGATGGTGAAAGTTGAAATTTGTTATTAAATAAATCCCGCATTCAACATTCAAAATGAAACCTCGTATTTATAAAGTTCTTATGAGATTATCACCCTAGATGGCAATATTTATACCCTTGAAAATATCTTTATATTTGTTTAAAAAATTTTTGAAAACAATTTCTCATAATAAAATTTTGTTGTCATGACAATATTTATATTCTACAAAGATGATTTATAAAATATGAGCAAAATACTTAACGTTAACCTTGAAAGAGTTTTAATTTAAAAGTGATTATTTGAACATATGAGGTTGTTATAAATACGCTAGTTGTATATATATATATATATATATATATATAAATTAGGGAAAAATGAAGCTTGCATGCGTAGGGAGGGGTTTCAGGCTTCGTACGGTGAATGGTTTGGAAATGTAGTAGTAAGTGGGAGTGTTTAGGTCGGCTTGGGTAATTGAGTTTTCTTGAGTTGAATCGATGGGGTTTGTTGAGTCTAGGTCGTTTGAGTGGTTTAGGCTTGGATGATTTGTATGAGTAATGGTTGGGCTATTAGGTGAGGTTTTTTTTTTGCTTATTCGAGCTCGGGTTAAGTTGATAAGTTGGATAATTTGATCTTGACTAGTTTGGGTTGAGATTCGGTTTATACATGTATTTGGTAAGGAGTGTTTGGGTTACTATTTTTAAATCAAACTCTATGGTTGGATGGAAACAATGTGGCGATATGGTTTGTGACTCGACATAGTATGGGTCGAAAGGTTTTGAGTCATAGTTGGGTAAACTTTGGTTTTTTTATGTTCAAGGCATTTGTGGGTGTGTTTGTCAGTGTCTTCAAAGTATCGGGAAAATGAGTTTGATAGGTTTTCATGGTGTAAAAGTGTAAGTATTTAAGGCTTTTGTTGGGTTAATGTTGTACATCTTGGATCTTGTATGGGGTTTGAGTTGGTGAGACTTATGGATGTTCAGGTTTCGTTCATATTGAGGGAAGACTTGAGTACGTGAGAAAGCTTTTGTAGTGGAGGGATGGTTTGACTTGAGGCGGTAATTTGGAAGGGAATACGGGTGTTTGGAAATTTGGGGTTGCGTCTCGGGAAATTTTTGACAATTAATAAGTATTAATTTGGAAATATCATAAGAAATTATAATCATGAGGTTTGCTAAATTTGAAGTTTATTGTAAAATAAAAGCAGATTGTCATGAGGAATCAAAATAATTTTTTTTAATAAAGATTGAAATAAAATTTGCTTATAAGTAAATTTAAAATAAGTAAATTGAATGTCAAAATTTGTTATGAAGTATCAACATTGAATGATGAGTATCGTTGGGAATATAAAGTTGCGTAATGAAAATTTTTTATTATTTTTTAATTTTTTTTACCAAGTTTGTTACTTAATATCATGGTAAGTTAAAATGTCCGGCATTGTAAACGAGAAATCACGAGCAAACGATTTTTTTGTCTTTAAAGTAAAATTTCTATGAAGTTTTGCATGAGGGTTTCAAGAAGATTACAAGCTATTAGTTTGTGACTTTCTTGAGAAATCATGGCAAAACTATCATAAGAATTTTAAAACGCGGAAAATCATATGATGTAATTTTTTTTACCACGTGTATTATATAATGTAGTATAATTAAAAATGTCGTGAGAAGTTTAAATAATTAAAATTTTGAAGTGATCGTCCAAAATAAACGGAATAGTTACAAAAATAAAATTTTTATAAGATTTTTGTACAAGGACTCTAAAGACAATTAAAAGTTTATACAATAGGAAATTTACTTGAAAAGTTGAGAGGAAATTTATTATAAAACCTTCTTAATATGATTATATATATATATATATATATATATATATATTTTAACTTATATCGAAGAGATCATAATGAACGAAATTTGTAACAAAAATCATCGTGAAATTAAAATGAGAAAATTGGTGTAAAACTTTACCATATAAAATCGAGTTATAAAAGAATTTTTAACAATATAAGAAAATATAACATTTATAAATGAAGACTTGTGATAAGAATTTATAACAAAATAATGGAAAATGGTAAATTCTTGAAGTGTAATAATAATGTTTTAAGATTTATAGGTGGAGAAATCGTGCATGAGCCACCATGACTTGATATTCCGACACTAAAAACCTTTTTTACAAAACTACCATGTTGGAGTCTAAACATGTGCACGTACCACCGCGTCTTTTTCATGTTCTCGACTCAAATAACGATTGTAACAAATATAATAAATCGGAATAAAACATCATGTCAAAACACTAGTCCACGAACCACCGTTGTTCTATTGTTTTAACACCGAAATTTTAGGATTGCGAGCGGAATGCTCGCATTCGACTACTTAAAGTGGTCATCTCATATGAGACAATCTTTAAGGAGATTTGAAACAACGGGATCCAAGTTAAGCTCGTGATCCATAAAACACAATAAAAACTAACATTTTTGCGTTTTAAGGCAAGGATACCTTGGAGTAATATGAAAGTGTGTGTATGTGTATATTTATGATTTGATAAAATAAATAAGTATATAAATAAATAAGTGTATTGAACAATCAAGTAGGGTATACACGTATAGGCAACACGTATAGGGACCATAAAGTAAAGACTATACTTGGTCGGTACGTCTAACCACCTATCCTATAGTCTTGTGGCTCTGATACCAATCTGTCACACCCCGACCAAAGGCGGCGGAACATGGCGTGGTGCAACGTGATTGGACAAATACACAAGACGCTATTTAAAGTGAAAATATTTAATCAACTCATTTATTTCATAAATCAATAAACAAACACATCTCGTTCAAATAAAAAAATTTGGAAACAAGTAGTAAGCATATTGTTCGTTTTACTAATACCCTAATAGTCTTGGTAACGTTTTCGTCAAGTCCCCGAGTCAACAAAAGTCAAACCTGTAACATTTCATAAAATAAAGTTTGTCAACACAAAGGTTGGTAAGCAATTAATAAGTTTGAGCATATTAGTATATAGTAATAAAAAGCCACAAAACTTGTATACAAAACAATAAATAATAGCAACAATTTTAGATATGCAAAAGATAAATAGTTCGGACCCTTTCTAAATGGTAATAACCAAGTATACTCGGATCATAGTGTCCATGAGGCTACCCGCCTCATGCTAAAATAGTTATCGTTAATAAGAATACATTAACGACACCCTCCATAAGAGAATACCAAATGGACTCGGGATTTTGATTCGGATCGCGGTACCGTATATAAGGGGATACCAAATAGATCGGATTTTGTGAGGCCAACATGCCTTAGCATTCAAGTGTGGCTACCCGCCAAAGCAATAAAATTTAAGCATGTAAGCATATAACACCAAATCGAGCATTTATTTAAATAAGGTATACAATCACGTTTGTGGGTTTAAAGATTCAAGTAAATAAAGCATTTAGTTTGATAAGTATGAAATGTCACCCCAAAACGGAAGATGGAAAAAATGGGTATGAAAGTACTCACCTCGATTAATGAACCGAGAAATAAATAGATAAATAAATGAAGCTCGAACGGTAAACGAATAGATCCGACTTGAATCGATAAACACCTTAGCTAAAATAAATAATATAATATATATTAATGAACCTGAAACCATAATGAAACTATAGTTGAAATCGTAAATGAAATCCTTAACGAGGGGTTCGGTCTTTATTATAGTTACCGGTTAACGTGCTTGAACTTATACTTAGTTAATAATAGAATAAAATGATATTGTATTAATGAGCTTTAGATGATTACAAATATTAAATAGAAACTAACCACGTTTAAATCAAGAGTTCGGTCTTTATAGAAATGAATTAGTAATAGTCATAATGTCCAAATATAAATGACAATATAATTAAACAAAATGAACCCGAAGTCAAATCAATAATAGGTTGAACCAACGTTAATTCGACTTATTAATTATAATTATATAATAATTTTAATAATGTTAAGGTTAATAATAATATCATTATTATTGATTATATAGCTTGATTATTTTATAGATTTTAATAATAATATTAATAGTAATAGAGATTTTAATCATAATAATAATAATAATAAATTTAAAAATAAGTCTTATATATATATAATTATAATAATAATAGTAATAATATGAATTAAATTTAAAATAATAATATAACATTTATATATATTATTTCAATATATAAATCCAAGACCGATTCTAAAGTGGTTAGTAACCCGGGTGTATTCCGTCTTAACTAACCAAACCCGATTTGTTTAAGTTTGCCGAGAAAACCATTTTCCCCAAATTCATTCCAACCAAACCTAAAACTCAGATTTGTCAAACTAAATCCGGTTCGGATAACAATGTTTAAGACCGCGAACTCGATTATGACAACAAAATGAACCAAAATCCGAAACTAGTTTACCTATTATGTTCACGAGTCGTCGGAGATGAAGGTTGCCGGAGACGTGGCGGGTCACCACGTCTATGCTTCATACTCTATCGCCGGAACCGAATCGGAGAGAGAGAGAGAGTGAGTGATAGAGAGCCGAAGAGAGAGATAGAGAGATAGAGGGAGAACGGAGAAAGAACATGGAGGGAAAAGAGGCCACAGCGGTACACCGGCGGCTGTCTGTGGCGGAGGAACAGCGGCTGTGCAGCACAAGAAGGTGGCAGATGTCGAGAGAAGCGGCAGCAGCTAAACGGCCGGAATCGGGACTGCTGGAAAAAAAACGGGACTCGCCGGAAAAACGTCCAGCGGTCCGTTGCGGTCGTGAGTGGTGTTTTTGACGTGCGGATGAGGGTGGTGGTGCTATCAGAGAAATAGTTACGGGGAATAGGGTGGCCGGAGATTGGTGGCGATGCAATGGAGTCGCCGGAAATGGCACCGGCCGGAGTGGCAGCGGCGGCGGCCGGAACCAAGAGAGAAAGAGATGGGGTGGGTTGGATAATATGGGTTAGGGTTAGGATTTTTTTCTATTTATATGTATAATACATATTTTCAAAAATGGCCCCTCAAGTTTGGTATTTAGTTTATAAAGGTTTAAAACTTGTATAACTTTAAAGAAATCCACTTTAGTCCTTCAAGTTTATTTAACCAAACTTATAAACTAAAACTAACGAAATTTTGACAAACCTCGCACACGTTAGAGTTATATTAACAATGGTTTGATAATTTATCGGTTCGGGTTTACCCGCTTAACCACAACTACGAAGTATAATTTATTAAAATAAAACGCGAAAAATCGACATGTTATAAAATGATTTCAAAAACGAATATAAAACGAGACCCGAAATTGATGAATGTCACACCGCACAAAGTGAGATGGTAGTGAAAAACTGAAATGGTTGGTCACCGACACCACCGGTCTCCACCGTAACCTAGGGTTCAAAATTGAGATCCGACAATAGTCAAATTCCGAGCCACATGGAAGATATGAAGTACGGCTGTCATCCGCCGCCGCCATAGACGACCAGAAAAGCCACCGCCAACAGCGTGGCAGCAACTCTTTTTCTCTCATCTTTCTCTCTCTCTCTCTTTCTACGAAAGGTAAAACGGTCGTAGTTCTGCCGGCGCAAGTGGACATTTGATCTTTGAAACAAAAAAGACAGAGAGAGAAGAATTTACGATTTCCAAATCCACCCGCACCACCACGAAAGCCTAATTAACAGTAAAACATGCTGTTAAACTTAAAGATGATGGTGGTTATGATGGTGGGGCTAAAGACGGTGAACACGAAGGTGGTACCGACGACAGTCATTCAAATGTAGGTTTTCAGATGAAGCCAAACTCAAATGATGATGATTATGTTTATGTTGATGCTCTGGTAGGCTTTTGATGATGAAAAAGAGTGTGATACAGTTGGTACATGCCACGTGTAGATTAAATTGGATACGTGGAGTGAATGAAAAATATGGAGCAGAAGAACAATCCTTTAAGCATAATGTACAAACTTTTAAGCCTAAAAATCAAGAAACAGTAACTTTGTGAGAGGGCACCGACATTCTTATTTAATATATATAGTAATATTATTGTGATAATTATTTATTTAAACGTTTATATTAGATTATTTAATATATTACAAGTTATATTTATCTATGCACACATTTAAATAATTGAATTATATTTAATTAAACATTTATTTATTTAAATAGATATATAATTTTATTATATTTATATCTCATATCTTATTTATTTATAAATTGTATATTTACATATTCATAATATCAAATATAACTAATGGTATTTTATAAATGATGTGGCGCGTGCTGTGTGTTTATAAAATTATGGATGGGGTTTTAGCTTTTGCATAAAATCGTGTTTTAAATTTATAAAAGTGATTTCTACTAAGACTAAACACACACAAAATAGGAAAGTGTACCTATCGTATATGTAGAATATTATTGGTAAGAACCAAGTATCGATCCGTGGACACAAATTTCCAATAATGAATCTTCGTTTTAGATTAATTGGAGAATATTAATCATTTTGGGGTTGATTTTTAAACTTTTTATAAAATAGAAATACTTATATATATAATATACAGGTGACAAGAATAGAAATTCTAAATGGGTAATTCAAATATATGAAGGTTACCGTCTAAGATCAAGAATCCAGTCCATATTTCTTTGATGATTATTAATTAAACATGTGATAAACTTGCCCTAAATTTATATGATAGAATAGTCCCTTATTTCTAAGTCAACATATTCTATGACATAAAAGAAAGTAGCATGCGTATTTTCAAGTCCATCCTTTACTTAATATCACGCTACCACGAGAATGTCAATTTAAGTAGACAAGTAGTTTGGTATAGTAGAACGATTAGGATTGACTTCGATTTCTCAAATACCAATCCTAACAACTTCTGGTGGTTGTAGTTAACTCACACAACCTCCCCTTGGTTGATTTGATTAGGTTACAGTTACACATTCTATTAACATATGATTTTTTTTAACTAGCATGATAACCTACGTAATCGTGTTAACAATGTTATTTTAGAATTATCAAAACTAGAGAAATAGATCATAACTTATATCTCATCATTTCTAAGTACAATATAAGGATTCATGTTTTATCTTGAATAAGTTGTCAAGGTATTCTTTTTACCATTTCTAGTCTCCAAGAACATGAGTGAACATGAATGATTATTAGTCATCAACCTTGATGTATTGGGTTAAAGTGATAAAATAGAAATACTTATATATTAATATATAAGTGACAAGAAGAGAAATTCTATATGAGTAATTCAATTATATGAAGGTTACAATCTAGGATCAAGAATCCACTCCATCTTTCCTTGATGATTATTAAGTAAACATGTGATAAACTTGCCATAATAATATATGATAGAATAGTCCATCATTTCTAAGTGAACATATTCTATGACATAATAGAAAGTAGCATGCGTATTTTCAAGTCCATCCTTTGCTTAATATCATGCTACCACGAGAATGTCAATTTAAGTAGACAAGTTGTTTGATAAAGTAGAACGATTAGGATTGACTTAGATTTCTCAAATACCAATCCTAGCAACTTTCGTTGTTGTAGTTAACTCACACAACCTCCCCTTGGTTGATTTGATTAGGTTACAGTTACGCATTCTATTAACATATGATTTCTTTAACTAGAATGATAACCTACGCAATCGTGTTAACAATATTAGTTTAGAATAATCAAAACTAGAGAAATAGATCGTAACTTATATCTCATTATTTCTAAGTACAATATAAGTATTCATGTTTTATCTTGAATAAGTTATCAAGGTATCCTTATTACCATTTCTAGTCTCCAAGAACATGAGTGAGCATGAATGATTATTAGTCATCAACCTTGACGTATTGGGGTAAAGTGATAAAAATATTTCTTCATCAAAGGATAATTGCAATATAACCATTTACTTTACCAAACTAAATCACATGTTTAACATAATCATCAAGTAAAACAAAGTTTCTTCATAGATTTTAGATTGTAAATGGAGTTTAGCTCATAATGAGCATGGTTATGAACATCAAAAGAGATGAAGATAACAAACACATGATCAAACTAGAATAATCCAACCAAATGTGGATGAATCTTCTCTTTTCAATGGTGATGGATGATGATGGTAACCTCCAAGCCTTCAAACTCTTCACAATATCTTCAATATGAGTGTAATGTTAGTGTTTTTATAAGAGAAACATGTATGGAACTTTTCTTCAAACATAAAAGCAACATGATCTCTTATTTATAGGCAGTCTGGAGAGGCAGGCACGACCCCGTGTTCCATGAGGCACGCCCCCGTGTCCTGTCTCATTAAATGCTTTTCCATATAGTACATACTGACTCACCACGGGAGCGTGCTTCCTGAGGCACGACCCCGTGCTTTTTGGTGATCTGTTATATTTCTTTTGTCTTTTCTGAAAGGTGACCACGTCCCCATGCTTCCTGAGGCACAACCCATTGCCTAAGTGTCCAGTATTTTGTCTTTTCTTGCATAGATAGGCAATGGGGTGTGTCCAGGGGCACGAGGGCGTGTTTAGGTGTTTTCTTGGGTTTTCTTTCATTTTTCTTTGGCTTTTCGCTTGTTTCTTTGTTTAAGGCTTGGGTTTACCTGAAAATACATTTTAATATGATAAGTGGCCAGTTTTTAGAGATTGTTTGATGCTAAAAAGATGTATTTTTTATATACATCAATAAATAATAAAGCTAATAATCTTATAAATAACTGGTGAATAACAATAACAGTAGAGATCAATCGTTCAATCAATAATATACTAATCACAAACATAACTCAAATCACATCGAAATCCTAAATTCATTATACGTGTTATATCATATATAATTAATTCAAATGTAACATCCTGAATTTTCTAAGAATAATATTTAATATATTATTTATTTATGGTGAAAAAGTTTACTTGAGTTAGTAGAGAAATAATAAAATAATAAAGATGGAAGGATAAGTAGGCTAATTAAATGAAATTAATTATGGACCAAAAAGAAAAGATGGGCCTAAGTCAATGGGCTTAAGGGAGTATAAATACTCCTTAGACCCTAATTCTTTCCATTTTCATCCATCTCTACACCTTATCCTACACCATAAAAAATACACACTTCTCCAATTCCCGTTTTTGAGCAAATAGCCCAAAAAGACACGACAATTCTCGGATAACTAATCGTCGGATCGGTCTCAAATTTTAACTGAGTGTTCATGACATATAAATGAATATTTCCATGGTTCAGATCTTCGATTAGAGGTTGTGAAGTCCAGTTTTTAACTAGAAAACCGTAACAACAAAAATGGAGTTTTACTGGCAACTCTAGCGGTGGATTCCGGTGGCGGCAGTGGGCGGCGCTGGTAGATCTTGGTGACCCGGCCACGTGGTCGCTTGAAATACTCAAATCGGAGTTCGTTTGATATGGTTTTGGGTTTCTCGAGTGATTTCAGACATAAACCTCAAAGGTACGTTTTTGTTAGAAAAACTTACTTTTCGTGCATGGATTTCCATGAAACTTGGTAGGATGATAGATCGGTTCATGATTACTGATAAAGTAATGAACTTGATAGTAAACGGGTTAGTTGGTTCGTTTCGGGTAAAACGAGTAGTGTTCGGTTTGCGAAAAGGACGGGTATACGAAGTCGTTTTTGCATGAAACTTGGTAGAAGAGTAAATCGGGTCTTACTATACAAGAAAATATAAACTTGAACGTAAACAAGATGTTGGAATGAAACGGTTAATACGGATGACGTTTTTGCCAAGTTAAAAGACGAAAAAGAACTCGTTATGGCTCATAACCCGTTCTATCGTTAAACAGGCGAAACGAGTTTAAAGGAAATGTTAGAAAAGTATTCGAATCGAATAGAAAAGTAATCGAATCTAATGGTCATTCGATTAGAATCTGTCATTCTAATAAAAAGACCATTCGAATAGAAAATCCACTCGAATAGAATCTGTCGTTCAATAGAAAGTCCATTCGAATAGAATAGGCCAATCGAATAGAAAGTCCATTCGAATAGAATGACGATTCGAATAGAAAGGCCATTCGATTAGAAAAGTGAGAATTCAATTTGATTAGTTCAGACTTAACCTTCTGATGAAATCTAAAAGTATGAAAAGGATATAATAAGTTAATTGATCCTTATAATTATTACACAGTTAGCCATGCCCAACTGAAGAAATGTGTTGCAATAAATTCCGAAAGAAACAGGACTCAGGTGAGTTTCTAGCCCCATTTCCTTGTTTTGTTTTCGGGGTTGTGTGCATACTCAATGTGAAATGTTAATACACTTATCTTAAGTGGTAAGTTTATGCCATAGATGATTTATGTGATAGATATTATATTGAGGTTATGGATGAATGATTGTCGGTGCGTGAACGATCTTCGGATATTGCACGTATTACCAAGGAAGGTGATTATAGTTGTATATGTGGTATGTGGAGGCAAGTGAATGAATGGTATGCGGGCTCTACGTCTGATATAGTAAGTTAGGATGGAAAATCCCTCTAACTTCTATCGGACATAGACATGGGAAGTGATGGTGTAGACAAGGACTATGAACCTTATTAGTGTTCCTTATATGGATACTAAATGTTAAAGTATATGCTCCTTAAACGGATAATAAACGTTGAAACTTCTATGAATAACATATAGGGATAATAGATGTTGTTTCCTTCTATGGATAGTATAGTGTTCCTTCTATGGATAATATATAGATTGTTCATTCTATGGATTGTATAGTGTTCCTTTTATGGATAATATATAGATTGTTCCTTCGATGGATAGTATAGTGTTCCTTTTATGGATAATTTATAGATTTTTCCTTCTATGGAGAGTATATAGTGTTCCTCGTATGGACAATAGTAAATGTTCTCTTGATGGATATTATGTAACGTTCCTCTTTTGGATAATTATGAAGATTGCCAAGTGCTAAGAAAGCCGGAACTCCGGTTAAGTATGAATATGTATCCTCGGATACGTTTGTATGGAGATGTAATGTATGTTACCTGATTAACTAGAACTCACTCAGCGTAGATGACTTTTAGTATGCACGCAGGTAAATAGATTGAAGCAGCTAACTTGAGGGAGACGCATGGCAGGAACTGAAGAGGCTGCCATCTGTAGATTTGTCATGATGTTTTAACAAGATATTTTATGTTATGTTTACAAAGATAAGATTTGAATGTTCTGTATTAAATGATTGAAGTTTTATATTACGCGAAAAGATTTTAAGCAACTGCGATTTTTAGAACAGTGTTTATGAGTAAATTCGACGTGAAATGTAGGGCACCGGGACTGGGGCCTTACAAGTTGGTATCAGAGCATAAGTTCGGGAGAATTAAGCATCTTACATTCTTATACTCGAACAGAGAATGGGACTTAAAGAAGAAAAAAAAAGAAGATATCAGTTCAAGAAAGCCATGTGTCACTCAAGCAAGCTAAATAAAGGTAAGTTGCATGATTAAGTTCATGTAATGATTAGAAATATATGAATGATGTTAGTTTAATTGGTAAGGAAATAATGTTTGTATGCTAGCTTAATTGCTAGGGATAAGAATGTAGGTTATATGTATAGTTGCATGATTGAGTAAGTAGTAGCAACTAGCACAAGTGAAATCATGAAGGTAAGAATGTAGGACCTGAGGATTAATGTAAAGAGTTAATTACACTTGGCCAATGTCATTAACTACTTACCTTGCGAATCATGTGCTAAATAATTCCTAGAGTGAAACGTTTGTGTTTCCTTATGATAAGATAGATGACTGGATGAGCACGAAGAGGTGGTACTGGACGCTATGGCAAGACACATATCAACCAGACACCTTTTGAAGAAATGTGTGGCAGAACGATATACGAAGGCAGTATGACTCCAAATGAAGAAATTAATGTAGAAGGATGCACTTGGAGCTTGTAGTCATATACCCTAAGGGAGTTGCTAAATTGGTTCGCACTACAATGCCAACAATGTTCGCTGAAGCATCAAAGGCAGCCCGAACTAGAAAGTCCAAATGGGAGCAACATGAAAGAAACGGAGATAAGCCAACTGGAATGAGCCAAGACATGTAGTATTCATGCAATAGTTAACTCCATGTGGGAACTTGCTGGGATCGTGAGTAACGAAGCGAATGATGAGAAGGTAGAGATGATCTAGAAGGATAGTTCACTGCCAAAGTATCCTAATTGGAAAGACATGATACTTTGCCTACACGGACAAGAGCAACCGCAAGTGTTACGAAGGTGAAACCGGCAGTAACGCAGCAAAAGGATGCAAGAAACCAAGGACAAAAGCTGGAAAGACATGTAAGGAAGGAGAGAAAGTCCTCTAGAACGGAAAATATAGATTGGTATTATAAAAGGTCAAGACATGCCCGGAAAGGAAGTTGGTTAAGATAATTGGTTTTGATATATCAGACAGCCTGATATGCAGCAACAAACAACAATGGATTCATTGGACAATGTGAGACTTGATTAATCAAGAAAAGGAAGATGTATCAACATGGACTTCATGATCTAGCTACCTTAGACAGCTATAACTAATGAACCCTACGTGTTGATGCAGAGCTGAGAATGAAAGAGGGTTTAAGTGATGACTTAAGGAGTTCTTCGACAAGTCATGCAATGGATGTGCTCAAGAATTGCAAGAAGTGTTCTATCTCAAGGAATAGACAAAGGGATTTTAAGAAGTAATCCTTAAGGAGAAACTAAAAAGGTTTCCTCTTTGGAATTAATATGTTCTTAACGTATTGCAAACTAGTATAATTTCTAAAGGTTGTAATTTGACGGAATGGTCATTCTGTGCTAAGTGTAATTATAGTAAGTGCAATGTTTCTATTTAAAGGACAAGAAAGAAGAGCATGCTTGTGGAAGTGATATGCACTTACAAAGTTTGGATAAGGAAATGTATCATTGAGGACTTCATGGACAAGCTACCTAAGAAAGCTAAAACTAATTGACATCACTCGTTGATTGTAAGACAAAGGATAAACTGGTAAGTCAGGATGCTAACTGAAAGAATGTGAATAGAGGAAGTATTCCTTTTACAAGGACTAAGCAGGTTTCGAGGACGAAACCTATTATAAGGTGGGTAGACTTGTAACATCCTGAAATTTCTAAGAATAATATTTAATATATTATCTATTTATGGTGGAAAAGTTTACTTGAGTTAGTAGAGAAATAATAAAATAATAAAGATGGAAGGATAAGTAGGCTAATTAGATGGAATTAATTATGGACTAAAAAGGAAAGATGGGCCTAAGTCAATGGGCTTAAGGGAGTATAAATACCACTTAAACCCTAATCCTTTCCATTTTCATCCATCTCTACACCATAGCCTACACCATAAAAAACACACACTTCTCCAATTCCCATTTTTGAGCAAATAGCCCAAAAAGACACGACAATTCTCGGATAACTAATCGTCAGATCGGTCTCAAATTTTAACTGATTGTTCATGACATATAAATGAATATTTCCACGGATCAGATCTTCGATTAGAGGTTGTGAAGTCCAGTTTTTAACTAGAAAACCGTAACAACAAAAATGGAGTTTTACTAGGCAACTCTAGCGGTGGATTCCGGTGGCGGCAGTGGGCGGCGCTGGTAGATCTTGGTAACCCGGCCACGTGGTCGCTTGAATCACTCAAATAGGAGTTTGTTTGATATGGTTTTGGGCTTCTCGAGTGATTTCAGACATAAACCTCAAAGGTACGTTTTTGTTAGAAAAACTTACTTTTCGTGCATGGATTTCCATGAAACTTGGTAGGATGATAGATCGGTTCATGATTATTGATAAAGTAATGAACTTGATAGTAAATGGGTTAGTTGGTTCGTTTCGGGTAAAACGAGTAGTGTTCGGTTTGCGAAAAGGACGGGTATACGGATTTGTTTTTGCATGAAACTTGGTAGAATAGTAAATCGGGTCTTACTATACAAGAAAAATATAAACTTGAACGTAAACAAGATGTTGGAATGAAACGATTAATACAAATGACGTTGGTGCCAAGTTAAAAGACGAAAAGAACTCGTTATGGCTCATAACCCGTTCTATCGTTAAAGGGGCAAAATGAGTCTAAAGGAAATGTTAGAAAAGTATTCGAATCGAATAGAAAAGTAATAGAATCGAATGGTCGTTCGATTAGAATCTGTCATTCTAATAAAAAAGACCATTCGAATAGAAAATCCATTCTAATAGAATCTGTCATTCAATAGAAAGTCCATTCGAATAGAAAGCCCATTCGAATAGAATGACCATTCGAATAGAATGACCATTCGAATAGAAAGGCCATTCGATTAGAAAAGTGAGAATTCGATTTGATTAGTTCAGACTTAACCTTCTGATGAAACTAAAAGTATGAAAATGATAGAATTAGTTAATTGATCCTTATAATTATTACACAGTTAGCCATGCCCAACTGAAGAATTGTGTTACAGTCAATTCCGAAAGAAACAGGCCCCAGGTAAGTTTCTAGACTCATTTCCTTGTTTTGTTTTCGGGGCTGTGTGCATACTCAATGTGAAATGTTAATACACTTATCTTAAGTCGTAAGTTTATGCCATAGATGATTTATGTGATAGATATTATATTAAGGTTATGGATGAATGATTGTCGGTGCGTGAACGATCTTCGGATATTGCACGTATTGCCAAGGAAGGTGATTATAGTTGTATATGTGGTATGTGGAGGCAAGTGAATGAATGGTATGCTGGCTCTACGTCTGATATAGTAAGTTAGGATGGAAAATCCCTCTAACTTCTATCGGACATAGACATGGGAAGTGATGGTGTAGACAAGGACTATGAACCTTATTAGTGTTCCTTATATGGATACTAAATGTTAAAGTATATGCTCCTTAAACGGATAATAAACGTTGAACCTTCTATGAATAACATATAGGGATACTAGATGTTGTTTCCTTCTATGGATAGTATAGTGTTTCTTCTATGGATAATATATAGATTGTTCCTTCTATGGATAGTATAGTGTTCCTTTTATGGATAATATATAGATTGTTCCTTCGATGGACAGTATAGTGTTCCTTTTATGGATAATATATAAATTGTTCCTTCTATGGAGAGTATATAGTGTTCCTCGTATAGACAATAGTAAATGTTCTCTTGATAGATATTATGTAACATTCCTCTTTTGGATAATTATGAAGAATGCCAAGTGCTAAGAAAGCCGGATGTCCGGTTAAGTATGAATATGAATCCTCGGATACGTCTGTATGGAAATTTAATGTATGTTACCTGATTAACTAGAACTCACTCAGCGTAGCTGACTTTTATTATCCACGCAGGTAAATAGATTGAAGCAGTTAGCTTGAGGGAGACACATGCAAGAACTGAAGAGACTGGCATCTGAAGATTTGTCATGACGTTTTAAAAAGATATTTTAAGTTATGTTTTCAAAGATAAGATTTCAATGTTTTGTATTAAATGAAGGAAGTTTAATATTCCGCATAAAGATTTTAAGCAACTCTGATTTGTAGAATTGTGTTTATGAAAAAATCCGACGTGTAATGTAGGGCACCGGGACCGGGGCCTTACATCATAATATTATATTATTTAACTAGGAATCCGTGACCATAAATCCCGAACTGATATATAAAAAGATGATTTGTTTTTATGAGCTTTCGTTTATGCAAAACGTCACGTTCTCACAATTTCACTCACACTCGGTTTTATATCTGATCATACCTGTGATGTATCTATGTGAACACTCTTAGCCTAGATGTAACCTGTGATAAATAAGCTTGTAACAAGCTCAATTCTCCGCCTTTGTGAAGGGTTGCATAGATTAGAATGTAATATGGGTTGATTTTGTTAAGTAGGGATTGGTAGTTTAGGTTAATGAGATGAGGATGGCAAATACAACTTCTGCTGATTGTCGGGAATCTTAAGTTGTCTTCAATGGTTCGCTTCTTTTCTCCCGATTATTTTGTGTTTTTTTCCATAAACCGAGTGACTCTTTCAAGTTTAGATCGTCAAGACCAGTTTTGTCGAGGATGTGGATCAGTTTTTCCTCAATATTGCTCTGAACATAACTCCCAACTCAAATGGATCATTCGGCATTGAGCCTATTAGCCGCCACCCTCATTAGTTCGGTATATTCATGTTGAGACTGAGTTTGACTTTTTCTACATCTTCCTTCGTGGGACCAGTTTTTGCATCCTAAGCATCGTTCATATATTTTTGCTCTTCTTTTCATAGCGCTTTTGGAAACTCCACAAAATGGTGGCCTTTGTTCGTCTTGGAGCCACTTTTTCCTCACCTCATTGCTAAGGAGAAAGATTCTCACCCTAAGTTCTGGAGGCAACCTAGGTTTTGCGAAATGTATGCAACAAAGGAAATTGAAATCGAAAGAATGCATTTTGTAACACCCTTGACAAACACAACATCGTCCCACTCTTAGGCTTTCCCACATCGGCCGTGGACAAGAGAGATCCTTGGTTCATAAGTAAATGTCCTGCCTCTTCAATCACCAACGCGTTTTGGGCAACCAAAAACAAATCCGTGAGCTCTTCGTGGGCAGAGCGGACAATATTGGTGGTGCGAGGGGCCGGATGTTACAGGTGGTATCAGAGCCACTCTTGTTCCGTTCGGGATGATGGGACATGCCTCATCGAGGACGATGAGTCCAAATGGGGGTTGTTTGTAACACCCTTGACAAACACAAAATCGTCCCACTCTTAGGCTATCCCACATCGGCCGTGGACAAGAGAGATCCTTGGTTCATAAGTAAATGTTCTGCCTCTTCAATCACCAACGCGTTTTGGGTAACCAAAAACAAATCCGTGAGCTCTTCGTGGGCAGAGCGGACAATATTGGTGGTGCGAGGAGCCAGATGTTACAGGTCTGTAACACCCTTGACAAACACAACATCATCCCACTCTTAGGCTATCCCACATCGGCCGTGGACAAGAGAGATCCTTGGTTCATAAGTAAATGTTCTGCCTCTTCAATCACCAACACGTTTTGGGAAACCAAAAACAAATCCGTGAGCTCTTCGTGGGCAGAGCGAACAATATTGGTGGTACGAGAGGCCGGGGTGTTACAGGTGGTATCAGATCCACTCTTGTGCCGTTCGGGATGATGGGATACGCCTCATCGAGGATGAGAGTGGCTTTGATACCAACTGTAACATCCGGACCCTCGCACCACCAATATTGTCTGCTTTGCCCACGAAGAGCTCACGGATTTGTTTTTGGTTTCCCAAAACACGTTGGTGATGTTAAGAGGCAGGACATTACTTATGAACCAGTGATCTCTCTTGTCCACGGCCGATGTGGGATAGCCTAAGAGTTGGACGATGTTGTGTTTGCCAAGGGTGTTACAGACAACCCCCCTTTGGACTCTTCGTCCTCGATGAGGCATGTCCCATCATCCCGTACGGAACAAGAGTGGCTCTAATACCACCTGTAACATTCGGCCCCTCGCACCACCAATATTGTCCGCTCTGCCCACGAAGAGCTCACGGATTTGTTTTTGGTTGCCCAAAACGCGTTGGTGATTGAAGAGGCAGGACATTACTTATGAACTAGTGATCTCTCTTGTCCACGGCCGATGTGGGATAGCCTAAGAGTGGGACGATGTTGTTTTTGCTAAGGGTGTTACAGACAACCCCCCTTTGGACTCATCGTCCTCGATGAGGCGTGTCCCAACATCACGAACGGCACAAGAGTGGCTTTGATACCAACTGTAACATACGGCCCCTCGCACCACCAATATTGTCCCTCTGCCCACGGAGAGCTCACCGATTTGTTTTTGGTTACCCAAAACGCGTTGGTGATTGAAGAGGCAGAACATTTATTTATGAACCAAGGATATCTCTTGTCCACGGCCGATGTGGGATAGCCTAAGAGTGGGACGATGTTGTGTTTGACAAGGGTGTTACAAACAACCCCCCTTTGGACTCATCGTCCTTGATGAGGCATGTCCCATCATCCCGAATGGAACAAGAGTGGCTCTAATACCACCTGTAACATCTGGCCCCTCGCACCACCAATATTGTCCGCTCTGCCCCATGAAGAGCTCACGGATTTGTTTTTTGTTGCCAAAACGCGTTGGTGATTGAAGAGGCAGAACATTTACTTATGAACCAAGGATCTCTCTTGTCCACGGCCGATGTGGGATAGCCTAAGAGTGGGACGATGTTGTGTTTGCCAAGGGTGTTACAAACAACCCCCCTTTGGACTCATCGTCCTCGATGAGGCATGTCTCATCATCCCGAACGAAACAAGAGTGGCTCTGAAACCACCTGTAACATCCGGCCCCTCGCACCACCAATATTGTCCGCTCTGCCCACGAAGAGCTCACGGATTTGTTTTTGGTTGCCCAAAACGCGTTGGTGATTGAAGAGGCAGGACATTTACTTATGAACCAAGGATCTCTCTTGTCCACGACCGATGTGGGATAGCCTAAGAGTGGGACGATATTGTGTTTGCCAAGGGTGTTACACATTTCCAGTTCTTTAGGGTCTGCCGGTAAAAGTCCAGTGTTGCATTTTACCGGTGAGATGATAAAGTGGTAAGGTTTAAGGTTTTTTTTTTTTTTTTTTTTTTTTGGGTTTTGTGAGTGTAATTTGGAGAATGGTTTTAGGGAATTATGATAATGTTACCTTTTTCCTTATACAACGCTTCATGCAGTCTTGAAATGAATATTTGCAACAAGTTTTAAATCACACGAAACATATGACTCACTAAAAGCTTCCGAAAAAATATTTATTTGACATGAGGTTTATCTCATAGTAACGAAGGAATTGGGTATAAACGCCATATTTTGCATAAATTTATTCTCAATATTACAAAACTTCTTTTTACTTTTTCACTTTTTGGTTATAACAGAATTTTAGTTGGTTATTTGCAAAAAAAATTTCTTAGATTTTCTTTTGGTTTTGTTACGAAAATAGTCTTTGTTTGCTACAAAAAAATTGTTTATTTAGAGAATCTTATAATTAGTGGAGCAAGCAATTGGTCAAGTAATTCCCCTTCCCACCCTTGAATCTCACATTGTCCTCAATGTGAAAAGATTCATAAAAAAAATTCATAACAAGATTCAATTGAAGTATGGTGGGTGTGATGGAAAGGAACTTCCCTATGGGCCAACGAAATTTAGACAGAGTGTCCCTTGTTTTTTCGTCCGTTTTCTTGTAGTGTACCTTAATAATAAAAACTACACACAACCAACAAACAACCAAAGCATAGTAATACTGAAAATCGGGTATTTAATCATCCACACACTACCCACGCTACTGAATAGGTTCCTAGTAAGATGTCTTGGCACTCACGGCCATAAAAAGTACCAAACAAACTAACAACCAAATATAAATTGTTTCAAAAAACACAATAATAATGTCAAAAAAGTCCTACCGCCCATACGCACACCCATACCAGACCTACCAGTGCCGCTGCTTGTCAGTTACCTGGGCCCTCCGGGTCAAATGGTCCTCACTGCCTATCCATGCGCTCACTCAAACGATTAATTTCCCGCCTCGTCTCTGCGTAGTCTGCGGCTCGTTGTGCGTTCGAGTCAGTAATTTGTCCTGATAACCTGCCAAAAGAGGCAGTGGTGTGAGTCTAGAATAAGTCAATGAGCCCGTATAGGCCCTCGATAGACACTGGCTGTGGTACGACGAGCTGGGCCCAGCCATTGATGATGATGGGTCACCCTGCTAAGAGTAAGTGCGGCGGCGGGTCTGTCGTGGAGGCGATCCTGTCCTCCTCTTCGGTATGTCCTGGATGGTCATGTCAGCGGGGTACTTAGGATCCTAAATCTGGTTAAGGGCCTCCTAGAATGTCCACTGTGCTGGGTTTCTGCCAATCTGTTGGACCATTTGCATGCTGATATAAAAGTTGAGATCAAACGTGATCGGGTTCGGGATTCGTGTGCCTTCACTGTCTGCACCATAAGCTTTGTAAAGCTTGTAAATCCACGCGCCACCAAAGATCGGGGTATTTGGGCTTCATGCATTTGCGTTGGTTCTGAACAGTTGATAGAACAGGTATGTGATGTTGCAAGATACCTCGTTTTTGATGCAATAAAGGGCCCGTAAATCCCTCAAGTTCACGACCCCCTCGCTCTGACCACGTGCAGTGACTGTGTGGCTAAGTAATCGGTGAATATATCTCATTAGTGGGTCACGTAAGGCGGTGCTTTTGGTGCTGCTTGCACAGTAGCTTTCTCCCCCAAAACTCAAGTGTTCCCATGTTTCCAATCTGGTGTAACCTGGTTCTCCTGGCTCATCAGCATCTTCATCCGCAAAAGTGATCATAGACTCGTACCAAATGGAACTGTCGGTCTCCTCACTCGTATAAATACCCAAATCGATCCCGAGCTGGGTGACTGATGTCTTGTACCATTCTCCCCCACACCTGAACTCGACAGCTTCTCCATCCCACATATATAAATCCTTTGTCTTGATAGAGAATGAGGCCAACTACTCCTTGGTTAATTTAGTCACTACTTTCCCTTTTTGACTTGAACACGCCTCCATGGCCCTTTTTACAAGCTCCTTGTATCTCCCCCATTGGTTTACTTGCTTTAAAGTTTCCTTGCAAGCATAGGAGTTCGGTTCTGGGAGTCGATTGTTAAGGTAGCCCATTCTTTGTGAGGCGCGTTCGTCTCTTTTTGTATTCTCGTGAAAGATTTAGAAAGCATGCTCATCGTCCCCGTAGTCAGCCATCTGCAACTTTAGAACCAGATCAGTTGAATATTATCAAAATTTTCTGAAGACGTGGAACAAGGGGACAAGCACGGCCCCGTGCCTCTAGAGGCACGACCCCATGCTGCTATTGTTTTGGCAGTTTTGACCATTCTCACTGATTTTGACTTTTTTGTTGACCTATGTTTGACCACGGGGCGTGTTTTGCAAAACACATCCCGTGTTTTTAATTCTAATTCTGCAAATGTCAATATTCGAACTTGCGATTTAAACCGGTTCCTTAAGAAATATCATCCGGGTTTGATTTAATTGTATGGTTTATCCAAGATCCGAACCCGAATGATTTTCCCCAACAAACTCCATTAAACTTAAGTGAAAATCTGTCTATCAAATCAATTCCCTAGATTTAAACAATTGACCCATCTATTTCCCAGGTTTTGACCCGATTTATAATCAATTGGTAAGATTTGGGGTTTATTTAGACCTAGAATGATGAATTTGAACAATAGAATCACTAAATTAACATACCTCTTGTTGGAAATCGAATATTTGAGGTGAAGATTTGAGTAATTGGTTAAGGGGCGCCATTTTTCGGATGTAGACGGAGTTAATTTTAGGTTTAGGTTTTGAGGAATATGGTATTTTAATGAAAATCCCGTACCTGCACTGAAGAGTGTGACACGACCCCGTGCTGCATGTTACAGTCAGGTTTCTTCTTGTTTGTTGTTTATTTAACAAGTTGGTTCGTTCTTTAAATGATTTCTTTGAGGATTAAGGCCATTAAAGTAAAACAGGAAGTCTTAAGAAATTTCATTAAATTCGTTAAACATCACAAAGAAAATTAAAACAACATTCCTGAACATTAAAACACGAAACTAACAAGAGCAAATCCTAACAAGAAAGGACAAGGCCTGAACTACTAATGACCACCATTCCCGAACAAACTTGATTTCTCGGTTCAGATAGTTGAGCATGAAATCCACATCTTTGTTGTGACTTTCAACAATGTGGAAATTCTCGAACCTAAGCAGTTAAACCTTGTTTGTCAGCTCGATCAAGCGAGCTTCAGCTTGGATGTTACTCTCGACTTGGTCTCTTACGATGCTCTGAAGCCTAATGATTTCTTCCTCAAGGTGTGAGGAAGAATCACCATGCTTGCCTTTTCTCACTGGTTTCCACTCCATTCTTTTGTTTTCCATTTAAGTAATTTTTAGTTTGGTTTGAATGGAATAGTGAGATTTTCATGCATTATATAGAGACTGGAACGTTGAGCATGATCCCGTGCTTTGTGAAGTACGGCCCCGTGCTGCTAGAAGAATAAATGTTTCTGATTTAGAGAATTGTACGGAGTCAGCGCGTATCATGCTGAAGATTCTAAGGTGACCCAGGCCCCGTGTAAGATGAAGCACAGTCCCGTGCTTTTTGTCACAGAATTTTTTTCCTTTGATTTTTCAGCAAAACGCGAGAACATGAATTTTCAGAATGATGTTTAAGATGTTAATTGAACAGTTTGAACTTCCTAAAAGTACTTTTCATTAGTTAAAAGGTCCTAAACACAAATTCAGGTTAAGTCCGGTTTTCCTAAAACATGAATTTAATCGAGTTAAGCCCGAAAGTCCTAAACTTTGTGCCTATTGCACTTGATTACAAATGAAAGCATACAGATTAATGTCTCTAAATTCCACCGAAAGGCTCTCCTCCATCGAATGGCTAGGGTGGAGGAAAGTACGTGAAACGAAGGACTTGAAACTGGTGTTGTTCGTTGATGTCCCGTAGTTCGATTTTCATGCTCTCCACCGACTCGGTGATTTGTATGAGGCGCATTTCTGAAAGGAGATTCATTTCGATGAGTTCCTTAACGAGCTCTTAAAGTTTCATGAGTAGCTAGGTTTTGGAAATGTGTCGGGTTTCGTTTCTCGGTTGGCGAGGAACGGGAGTTTCGTTATTCATCTCAGTAGACATATTGATTTATTAGGGGAGAGTGTTTGTGTTTGTTCTGGTGCAAGAAATGAATTGGCAAGAGGTGCAATTTATAGCCAAGAAGTTGTAAGGCACGACCCCATGCTTGGTGAAGCACGGTCCCGTGCGTTTGGCCTGACAATTCTGTTACAAACCAGTCTGACTGAGATTTTTGCAGCGAAGATTTCGGCCCGTATTTTGTGGCACGGGACCGTGCTTTTAGAGGCACGCCCCCGTGTTTGAGAAACTAATTTTATTTTATTTTTTAATTTCAAAATAAAGGAACATATTTACAAGGCATGGTTTAGTGATTCCAGTATGTTCATTGGTTTTGGTGGAGGATTATCACCTCCGAGACATCTTCGAACGGTCCATCGATGTATGGTTTTAATCGATGTCCATTAACCTTGAACTTGTGGCCGTAAGAATTTGAAATCTCAAATGCCACATAATCAAAACCTGATTCAACTATGTATGGACCTGTCCAACGAGACTTTTGTTTTCCTTGGAAAAGACGTAAAAGTGTGTTATATAACAGTACCCGATCGCCAAATTGAAACTTTTTGTTTCCCTTCAAATGGGTGTCGTGTACATGTTAGTCTTTTCTTTGTAAGACCAGGAGTTTTTGTAGGACAGTTTCTTAGTTCTTCGAGCTCGTGAATTTGATCTTCCCGATTTTTACTGGAAGACATTAGATCAAAATTTACTGCTCTAATAGCCTAGTAAGCCTTGTGATTTAATTCTACTAGTAGATAACATGCTTTCCCATAAACAAGTTTGAAGGGTGTTGTTCCTACTGGGGTTTTATAGGCTGTCCTAAGGACCCACAGAGCATCATCTAAGTTTTCTACCCAGTTTTGGCGATTCATTCCTATGGTTCTCTGGAGGATCCTTTTAATTCCCCGATTCGAAACTTCCACTTGCCCACTGGTCTGCGGGTGATATGGTGTTGCCAAACGATGGTGAACTCTATATTGTGCTAAGACTTTGTTCATCAATGCATTGCAAAAGTGAGTACCTCTGTCGCTTATTAAGGCTTTTGGATTGCCGAATCGTGAAAATAACTTTTTCAGAAATCGTACAACTACTCGAGCGTCGTTAGTGGGAAGAGCTTGTGCTTCCACCCATTTAGACATGCAGTCGACTGCTACGAGGATGTACTTATTCCCGAATGAGTTAGGAAATGGGCCCATTAAATCTATTCCCCATACATCAAAGACTTCAAATATTTAAATGCCTTTTTGAGCCATCTCATTCTTGGCTGAGATGTTTTCGGCTCTTTGACAAGCATCACATGCTTGGATCAAAGCATGTGTGTCTTTATATATGGTGGGCCAGAAAAATCCTGCGTTAAACACTTTTCTGATCGTGGTGGCGGTACTGTGGTGTCCACCAGTTGGTCCTTCATGACAGTGTTTGAGAATATCTAAGGCTTCCTTTCCTGATACACATCTACGAACAACCTGACCGGCACCTATTCTAAAAAAGTAAGGGTCTAACCAGAAATAGATTTAAGGTAGAAAAAAATTTCTTCCGTTATTGATGAGTTAGCCCTTTCCTTAGAATTCTGCAAACTAGATAGTTTGCGAAATCAGAAAACCAAGGACTTTCATCCTTCTCTTTAATGAATGCTTTGGATACGCATAAGAACTTCATGTCTCGTGATGTTCTTTTAAAGTTGGGCATTCTAAGCGTGAAAGATGGTATGCGGCTACATTATCTGCTCCTTTCTTGTCCTTGACTTCTATATCGAATTCTTGGAGTAGTAGAATCAATTGGATAAGTCTGGGTTTTGCATCTTGCTTGTTGAAGAGGTATCGTATGGCGGCATTGTCGGTGTAAACTATGGTTTTGGAATGAATTAAGTAGGATCTAAATTTTTCAAAGGCAAAAACTACTTCTAATAACTCTTTTTTTGTTGTGGTGTAGTTTTCTTGTGCATCATTAAGAGTTTTACTAGCATAGTAAATTGGGTGAAAATGTTTCTCTTTGCGTTGTCCGAGTACGGATCCAACTGCAAAGTCACTTGCATCGCACATGATTTCGAATGGAGGGGTCCAATCGGGTGTAGTCATGATTGGTGCTTTGACAAGTTTGTCTTTCAATATGTCGAATGATTCAACACCTTCTTCAGAGAAGACAAATGGTGCGTCTTTCTCTAAAAGTTTGGTCATAGGTCTAGAAATTTTGGAGAAGTCTTTTATGTAACGGTGATAGAATCTTTGCGTGACCTAGAAAACTTCTAATGGCTTTGACTGAAGTTGGTGGCGGAAGTTTGGATAAGGTTTCAATTTTTTCCCTATCAACTTCAAGTCCTGCTTCTATGACCGAGAACAATGCCCTCCTTGACCATAAAGTGGCATTTTTCCTAGTTGAATACTAAGTTTACTTCCTCACACCTAGCCAACATTTTGTCTAGGTTCTTCAGACAATGATCGAAGGAGTCTCCAAAGACTGAGAAGTCATCCATGAAAACTTTCATGTAGTGTTCGATAATTTCATGAAAGATAGCCACCATGCAATGTTGTAAGGTGGCTGGAGCATTACATAGTCCAAATGGCATTCTTCGGTAGGCGAAGGTGTCGCACGGACGTGTAAAAGTGGTCTCTCCTGATCTTCAGGAGCAATTGGAATTTGTAAGTATCCAGAAAATCCATCAAGAAAACAGTAGAATATTTTTCCAGATAAACGTTCAAGCATTTGGTCGATAGGAAGTGGAAAATGATATTTTCTTGTGGCGTCATTAAGCTTCCGGTAATCAATGCAAACTCGCCAGCCTGTAATGGTCCTCATTGGTATTAGCTCATTATTCTCGTTCATTAAAACTGTCATTCCTCCTTTCCGGGGTACTACTTGAACAGGACTAACCCAAGGTGAATCTGAGATTGGGTAGATTAATCCGACATCAAGGAGTTTGATTACTTCCTTCTTCACCACATCTTGCATGTTGGGATTGAGACGTCTTTGATGTTGGACCACGGGTTTGTATTCTTTTTCCATGAGTATTTTGTGAGTACAAAAGGAAGGACTGATGCCCTTGATGTCCATGATCTTCCATGTGATGGCCTTCTTATGGTTCTTAAGAACCATAAGAAGTTCGTCTTTCTCTTTTTTAGAAAGGTGAGATGAAATAATTACTGGGATTTGAGAGTCTTTTTCTCGAAAGGCATATTCGAGATGGTTTGGAAGTTCTTTTAGCTCTAAGGCTGGTGGTTCTTCGATTGATGGTTTTGATTTTTCATTGCATTCGTGATCTCACATACTACTTTTGATGTTTCTTGATTGTTGTTGTTCGTATTGAGATTTTTGTTTTCTAAAATGGGTTTGGTGATAACATCATTTGAGATTTGTGTTTCTAGTGTGTTATTGATGGAAGACTTCCACACATAGCAACTCACGATAGAATCGATGATGTCAACACAGTATAATGTGTCATCGTGATGTTGCGGATGTTGCAAAGATTTTCCTATGTCAAAAGTAATAGCCTTGTCATTGACCCTGAAAGTGAGTTTACCAGTGCAAACATCAATCATAGCCTTTGCAGTGGCTAAAAAGGGTCTTTCAAGAATCAGAGGTACACTTTTGTCTTCCTCCATGTCTAGAATCAAGAATCAGATGTACACTTTTGTCTTCCTCCATGTCTAAAATTACAAAATCTACGGGAAAAAAAATTGCCAATTTTGACAAGCATGTTTTCAGCAATGTCTCGAGGATATTTAACGGATCGGTCAGCTAACTGAATGCTCATGCGGGTTGGATTTGGTTCTCCTATCCCTAGTTTTCAAAAACCGCATAAGGCATTAAGGTAATACTAGCTCCTAGGTCGGCTAGGGTATTGCTAACAAACAAATTCGTATGAGACAATGGATAGTAAAGCTCCCTAGATTGGTCATTTTTTGTGGCAGCTTGTTTTGGAGGACAACTGAGCATTTTTTACTCAGGGTAACATGCGAGAGCTCCTCCAGCTTCCTTTTGTTGGTCAACACTTCTTTGAGAAACTTTGCATATTTCGGCATCTGAGTAGTGGCTTCGACGAAAGGGATGTTGATGTGGAGTTGTTTGAAGAGTTCTAAAAACTTCTTGTACTAAGCTTCCAATATCTCCTGTTTCAGCTATCCAAGGTATGGAATAGGCAAAACATAAGTTCGGACTGGTTCCTTAGGTTGTACGGTGCCTGTTGGAATTAGTATCTCTTGCGTCATGGCAGGGGCTTCCTTCTCCATAACTAGTTCTGAAGTTGGTGAGGCAACAGTGATCGTGCCACTTCTTAATGTAACAGCGTTAGCTGTTGCATTTGGATTTGTGATTGTGTTGCTTGGAAGAGCACCGGGTGGTCTATCAGACAATTGTTGGGCAATTTGTCCGATCTGAGTTTTTAGGTTCTGCAATGATTCTTGTTGAATTTTCAGGTCAGCTTCATGCTTTAACAGTACTCCGATGATATCAACGTAGAGTTGGGTGTTGCCTCCGTCCATCCAACTGAAATTCAGGTGGTTTCTCCAACCTGGATTGTAGTTTTTACTCAAGGCGTTGTTTTGACGGGCGATGAAGTCAACTTATTCCATAGCCATAAAGACTTGTTTTCATTCACTTGTCTTATAAGTTCCTCCACAGGTGTCACAGGTGATATTGGTTTTTGATAGTTCGGCTTGAAGTTGCTCGAATTTTCTATAAAGGGCTTCAAGTTGTGCGGTGACAAGAGTGTTGGAATCGACGTGGTGCATTCCTTTATGTGTTGGTGTAGATCTTGGTGGGTTATAGGCGAACTGTTGTCTTTTCCATGATTTCAAATGCTTCGTTAGGTGATTTGGATCCTTAGTCTCCACCGGCGACTTGGTCGATGGCCTGTTTGCTTTGACCGGATTGTGCATCAAACAAAGTTTGTACTTGTAACCATGCGCTCAGTCCATGGTGTGGGCATCTTCTCAGAAGACTTTTGTATCTCTCCCATGCTGCGTGTAACGACTCATCATCATCGGTCCGGAATCCGGTAATGCTGGTTCGATATTTGGCAGTTTTATCAGGCGGAAAGTATTTGAGGAGAAAATGTTCAACCATCTGGTCCCAATTGGTGATGGAACCAGAAGAAGAGATTATATCCATTCCAAGGCTTGACCCCTTAGAGATAAAGGAAAGAGTTTGAGTTTGATCTAATCTTCTGAACAGTTTTGAATTTTAAAGGTTCCGCAGATTCATAGGAATCGAGATATATGAGAAAGAGGGCATCCGTCGAGGAGACCATGAAATTGAACTGAATTTTCCACCATATGAATGGTGCTTTCTTTGATTTCGAAATGTTTGGTGATATCGGGTGGAACCACTCCATTGTCGTAGTCTTCGAGAGTTGGTCTGGCATATTGGCTCATGTTTGGTTCATTGTTTTGTGCATCCATCATTTCTTCAGTTTGATTTTCTCCTAGTGTGGTGGCGTCTACTAATTCATCTTTGATTGTTTCGACGATTTCTGCAGTCCGTTTACGTGCTCGTCGACGAAAAAGTCGTTCCGGTTCAGAAATTGGAGAAACAAGCTCAGGTCCGAATGTAGAGGACATACATGGGATTAAATCAATTTTAAACTATTTAAAAGTAAAGGTTAGTGAAAGTTAAGCTAAAAGTAGCCTAAGCTATTTTAAAACTAAACTAAGGTATAAGTTAATTTAAGCTAAAGTAAAGGTTAGGCTAGCCTTAAAAAAAGTCTAACCTAATAGTTAGTAAAAAGGAAATAAAAAAGTTATAAAATTTATACAATTATAAACAATGATTAAATTAAAACTTGGATCGTCTTAGAAATGTACCGTGTCCCCGGCAACGGCACCAAAAACTTTATGTGGTGCGTGTTGTGTGGTTATAAAATTATGGATGGGGTTTTAACTTTTGCACAAGATCGTGTTTTAAATTTATAAAAGTGATTTCTACTAAGACTAAACACACACAAAATAGGCAAGTGTACCTATCGTATATGTAGAATAGTATTGGTAAGAACCAAGTATCGATATGTGGACACAAATGTTTCAAATAATGAATCTTCGTTTTAGTTTAATCGGAGAGTTTTAATCATTTTGGGGTTGATTTTTAAACTTTTTATAAAATAGAAATACTTATATATATAATATACAGGTGACAAGAATAGAAATTCTAAATGGGTAATTCAAATATATGAAGGTTACCGTCTAAGATCAAGAATCCAGTCCATATTTCTTTGATGATTATTAATTAAACATGTGATAAACTTGCCCTAAATTTATATGATAGAATAGTCCCTTATTTCTAAGTCAACATATTCTATGACATAAAAGAAAGTAGCATGCGTATTTTCAAGTCCATCCTTTACTTAATATCACGCTACCACGAGAATGTCAATTTAAGTAGACAAGTAGTTTGGTATAGTAGAACGATTAGGATTGACTTCGATTTCTCAAATACCAATCCTAACAACTTCTGGTGGTTGTAGTTAACTCACACAACCTCCCCTTGGTTGATTTGATTAGGTTACAGTTACACATTCTATTAACATATGATTTTTTTTAACTAGCATGATAACCTACGTAATCGTGTTAACAATGTTATTTTAGAATTATCAAAACTAGAGAAATAGATCATAACTTATATCTCATCATTTCTAAGTACAATATAAGGATTCATGTTTTATCTTGAATAAGTTGTCAAGGTATTCTTTTTACCATTTCTAGTCTCCAAGAACATGAGTGAACATGAATGATTATTAGTCATCAACCTTGATGTATTGGGTTAAAGTGATAAAACATTTCTTCATCAAAGGATAATTGCAATATAACCATGTACTTTACCAAACTAAATCACATGTTTAACATAATCATCAAGTAAAACAAAGCTTCTTCATAGATTTTAGATGGTAAATGGAGTTTAGCTCATAATGAGCTTGGTTATGAACATCAAAAGAGATGAAGATAACAAACACATGATCAAACTAGAATAATCCAACCAAATGTTGAATGAATCTTCCCTTTTCAATGGTGATGGATGATGATGATGATGATGATGGTAGTAACCTATAAGCCTTCAAACTCTTCATAAGATCTTCAATATGAGTGTAATGTTAGTGTTTTTATAAGAGAAACATGTATGGAACTTTATTCAAGCACAATTGATAAAAGCAACATGATCTCCTATTTATAGGCAGTCTGGAGAGACAGGCACGGCCCCGTGTTCCATGAGGCACGCCCCCGTGTCCAGTCGCATTAAATGTTTTGCCAGATCATACATGTTGACTCACCACGGGGGCGTGCTTCCTGAGGCACGACCCCGTGCTTTCTGGTGATCTGTTATATTTCTTTTGTCTTTTTTGAAAGGTGACCACGTCCCCATGCTTCCTGAGGCACGGCCCCTTGCCTAAGTGTCCAGTATTTTGTGTTTTCTTGCAGATTTTTGTCTTTTCTTGCATAGATAAGAATTGGGGTGTGTCCCCCACGGGGGCGTGTTCAGGTGTTTTCTTGGGTTTTCTTTCATTTTACTTTGGCTTTTCACTTGTTTCTTCATTTAAGGCTTGGGTTTACCTGAAAATACATTTAATATGATAAGTAGCCTTTTGAGCTATATTATTTGATAGAAGTTGCAGTTTTTAGAGATTATTTGATGCTAAAAAGATGTATATTTTTATATACATCAATAAATAATAAAGCTAATAATCTTATAAATAACTGGTGAATAAAAATAACAGTCGAGATCAATCGTTCAATCAATAACATACTAATCACAAACATAACTCAAATAACATCGAAATCCTAAATTCATTATACGTATTATATCATTTATAATTAACTCATAATATTATATTATTTAACTAGGAATCCATGATAGTAAATCCCGAAGGGTTTAACATTCTCACATCCTCACTTGTATTTTGTGCATCTGATCAGGTGAGTAATCAGTCCCATATTTTACTTGTTTACGTTTGGGGACTTATGCGTACCTGTTAATTACTTACATACTTTATCATATACTCATTAGCAAACTGTGATATTTGTGTGTGTATCAATTGAATGACTATTTGCTATTGTTAACTTGTTTATTTGTTCTCATTCGGAAAAGTCCATAATAATCACATTATAGTATGATCATACGACCGTCGTAGTGGCCAAGGCCCGATTTACATGGCAATGGTTTCACCGACACTCATTATTTGCTCAATGGTTTGATTATTTATACTCACATATAACAGTTTTGCTCTTATATATATATATATATATATATATTATTTTTAGTGTCAAACTGGTGATTTTCTCACTCAACCTCGTGTTGACAAATCTATATGTATTTTGTATGCATTTGTAGGTTTTCAGTTGGATTGTTTGTCAAGGTGAAGAACACATTGAGATGACCTTTAAGTTTAAATTTATACAAGACTATTTGTTTTTGTTTTGTAATTTCCTTATACTTGATGTACTTGAATGATATTTGTTATTTAAATTAATTAATTAGTTATGTCACATTTAAATTTCATGATAGTACCTTTTGAGCTTTGAACCATAGTTCGCGCCCCGACATTTCCGCCTTAGGTTGGGGTGTGACAAGGCCTTAGTGGTTGCTTTGGGTAAGGTGGCGGCTATGCCAGAGTCTGTTGAGGCGTGGGTGAAACTTTTATTGTTACCATGTTGCACACTATGAGTTTTCATACCTTCTAACAGTCAGGATTTCAAGTATAGCAATAGAAAGTCTCTGCAATGTCATAGTATTCAATGGTCTCTAGCAGCTTGGGGTGACGGTGACAGTTTCATTGAGCTTATTTTATCGCTTTTAGACCAACCGTTAGGGGTGCTTCGGGTGGTGATGTGTTTGCCCCCGAATCTGACAACTCCAGGTTGTGAGCCAATCTTAAACAATGTTTACAGAAAATTGCGGGTGGGCATTTCACTGATGCGGTTAAAGTTTTATGCTCTTCAGGGGTTGCACCTTTCAGTACGGATACTTTGAAAACGCTAGTGTCTAAGCATCCCATCCTACCCCCGCCCCCTACGAGTATGCTTGTTTCCTTGCTTTCTAAGCCTCCCCTTGCCGCCGACGTTGATAGTGTGCTTGGTTGCATTAAATCTTTCCCTAAAGAGACATCATGTGGGCGAGACGGATTGAGAGCCCAACACATTTTGGATGGATTGTGTGGAGAGGGGTCTTTGTTTGCGAATAGTTTGCTCAAGGCTATTTCCGTTGTGGTTAATTTATTTTTGTGGGGAACGTCCCCTAGGGTGTTTGCAGAGTATGTCACATATGCCCCTTATGCTATTGCTTAAACCGGACAATGGGACTAGACTTATTTTCGTAGGGGCCTTTTGGAGAAGATTGATCTCTAAGATGGCTATGAGGGGTGTCGGGAAGGAGATTGGTAAATAGCTCTGTGACTTTCAATTTGGGGTGGGAGTCCTTAGTGGGGCAGAGGCCGTGCTCCATAGCACGAACATGTTTCTAAATCAATTTCACTTGGATGGGTCATTGGTTATGATTACTGTTGATTTCTCTAATGTCTTCAACTTAGTCGATACGACGACCCTTCTACATGAGGTTCGGAGTTAATGTCCTTCTATTTCCCAGTGGGTGAATTTTTTATATGGGTATTCGGCTAGGTTATATGTGGGTGATGCTTACATTAGGTCCACCACTAAGGTTAAAAAGAGGGACCCTTTTGGGCCTCTCCTTTTTGCCTTAGTTTTGTACCTACTTGTTCACTGAATTAGAGATCATTGCAAACTTCTCTTTCATGCTTGGTACTTGGATGATGGTGTGACAACCGCTAAAAATTAGACTAATCTGGTAATTATCTTAACCGTAATCGCGTATTAATTAGTAAGATAAATATAAAGGAATAATATTTTTACCTAAAGTCTTTAATTTTAGATGAGTTTTAAAATATGGAACCCGAAAAAGTTCAATTTTGTCGTGTAGCTGACACTGTACAGATTGACACCGGGTAATATCTCGAAACGGATAAATTCATAAACATGTCAAGATGACCTCGAAAAATTAACTTTTGTGATAGGATATTAGATATAGTATATAAACTTAATTTTAGAAGGTTCGAATCGCGGAAATTAGAAAATAAGTAACCGAAAGCCAGTAGGGGACACCGTAAGGACCCGACATCAAGTTTCTCAGAAAATTATGTTTTTAGGCAGACATTGACTGTAATCTAATTTCACTCAAAGTCTGATAATAATTATTAGAAACGGATGTCGTTTGGCTAGATAAATTACGAGATACGTTAAACCTTAACACCTAGATAATACCACATGTTATTATTTAAAAACCAACTCTTCCAATTTCCCACCCCTTGTCCCACCGCCAATTTCCCACAACCCCACCCACTTGCATTATTATATTCAAGAACACATAATTATTGCTATAAGGTTACTTGTAAACTCAACTATACTCCAACACATCACCCTAGAATACAACTCATAAGTCTATACCCTCATTCTCTCTCTATATATCTGTATACCACCACCACCCTTTCACCATCTCACCTTTTCAAATTATTATGCACACCATTGTTGAAGATTAGGAGTTTTGGTAGAAGTGTAAGCAAATAACAAGGAGTAGGAAGCCAAGGAAAGGATCAAAGCTAGTACAAGGCCACATTATCATCTCCTTTAGGCACCAAAACTGAAATCCAAGGTAGCCCACTTCAAGATTTGGATATATTAGTTGTAATATGATGTTTAAAGCTTGATTTTGGTATGTTTGATTATGTGCATGCAAGTATAATATGGATGTATGCATGCATGTGTGTGACCCGTGAGTTTGCATGTGAATGTATAAGATGGGTTTTTGTTGATTATAGGACTTGTTATGGATGCATAATAGCTTGTATAGATTGTCTATATTGATGTTACTTGAGTTTGTTTAACAAATGGGTTAAGGATTGTTTTAATAATGGAAGTAAATGTGTAAATTGTCAAAAGATTGGAAATGGATTATGGGTAAAAACACCCATTAGAACCTTGGGTTTTGATTTGGGTGTTGGATTGAATTTGTAATCTTGTTAAATGTTAAAATGATTAAGAATAAGTGATAATTTTGAAAACCCACTTGGTTGATTTATTAAAAAGTATTTGAAAAGTTGTAAGTAATAGTAGTAATGGTTTTGAAAAGGCAAATAAGATCTTGGAAAAGGGTTGACAAAAGTGTAGAGATTTGATTATTTTGAAAAGTTACTTACACATGCAAGTAATACAAAAATTTGATTTTTGATCATAAAGCTCATACTTGTCTTGTATTGATTTTTATATGGATTGTAAATGACAAATTAAGAGATTGAATGGGACATGTAAAAAGGAATAAAATCTACTAGAAGTACTAGGATGTATGAAATATGGCAACTTAAATAAACAAGAAATTGTGTTAAGACTTGCTAATATAAGAAACTTTGTAAATTGTACAATATGTTTTGTAAGATGGTTTGATAAGTGAACATAACCTTGTGTGGATAATTAAAGACTTGTGGTTAGGATCACTTTAGTAAACTCTATTGTAGAGATTGTTGGTATAATAATAAGGTTGTTAAAAATTGCTACTTGCTAGTAATAGAAACTTTGTTGTTAAAGAATCAAGAGTGTGTTTGTTTAAAGGATGATAATGGGATGGATTAGGACTATATTATGGGTTGTTAAGATTTGGAAATTTTGATGCATAAACACCTCGTAGAGATTATAGAAATAACATGTTCATTGTATAGTTGAAAGCTTAAGCTAAGGCTTGAGCATGTGTAGAAAAAAAAAAGAATTGTTTTGTGTGCATACTTTGTGCTATATGATCAAACATGGATATGATAATATATTACTTTTTATTATATGTATATTTGCTGTACCAAATGGTTTGGTTTTGACATTGTGACTTAAATAGCTTGTCGGTGACTTTAACGGTCGGAAAGTTCGACTTTTAAAGTGAATCGACATGAATTTTTGGAACTGATTTAGAACAGCTCCTAAAGTCATAATATTCTTATATTTAACATAAGTTAAAGTATAAGAAAAGTCAAGAATAGCAAAACTTAAACCAACCCGGTTCGTGTCGCGAAAACCGACACAAAAACGTTAAAAATTGGCATTTTTAAGAAATTGGCAACAAAATAAAAACCATAACAGTTTAATTGAAAAACAAATAAAACTTTGACTAAAAACTATATAAAAAGTGTTTTAGATAATTTAAAACTAAAAGTTTTCACAAAATAACAACCGGTTCGTTTTTAAGCTCAAAACCGATTATAATAGAGTCAAAATTCTAAATAAAATAATAATTTAAATTTTTCAAAACACTCCAGCAACTAAATGTAATAATTTTTATAAATTGTAATAATTAATTCAAATTATTAAATAAAACAATTATTAGTTGATTATTACTTGTTTATATTTTTAAGTGTGTACTTATAGAATTATAAGTAGTAAACTTTATGTGTTGTGTGCTTGTGTGATTTTTAGAATAAGAATATATATATATATATATATATATAGGGAGAGGATCATGAGAGAACTCCATTTTATGGAGAGAACTAGAGAACTAATAATAAAGTATTATTAATTTAATTAAAATAAATATTTTTAAAAATTTTTTCTTCCATCCTTCTTATATGTTGTTATTCTTCACCAAAAAAAATAAAACTAAAAAAAAAAACCGACTTTTTTTATAATGCATATGTGCAATAGTGTGCATTTTGATATTTGAAATAGTGTTGAATAACATATATATATAGTTGTTTGTATTGTTTATTTGCAATAGTAATATATTATATACAAAAATTAAAAAAAATCGATATAGTGCATATGTGCATTAGTGTTGTATTACATATATGCGATAATGTGTTTTGCATACAATTATTAGTGTCGTATCTGCATATATTCAATAGTGTGTATTGGATAATGCAATTGTGTTGTATTATATGCAATAAAACACTATTGTATATATGCAATAAGCATTAGTGCACATATGCACTACAGTACTACACCGACAAGTTTTGTTTTTTAGGGTCAATATCATCTTATTAGAATGAGGAAAGAAAAAAAATCACAAAATAATTTTTTTTAAAATAGTTAAAAATAATTCTTTACTAGTTCTCTAGTTCTCTCTTTAAGAGGAGTTCTCTCTAGATCCCACCCCTATATATGTATATATATATATATATATATATATATATTGGTCAAACATGTATATAGTTAACCAATTTTGTGACAGATGGTACGATTATCGTGGACACTAGAGAGGTGGCTAAAGCATTAGATATTATCAGGGTCGAGGGGCCTCATTTGGGTCTTGAATTAAACGTCAAGAAAACAAAACTATTTTGGCTAACATGCAATGGGGTGAAATTGCAAGATGGATTGTTCCCTTGAGGGATTGGAAGGTCGGTGCTTGGTGTGAAGCTACTTCGTGGCGCTGTAAGTCGAGATGCAAGGTTTATCAGCAATTTGACTATGAAAAGGGCATCTAGTGCTGTGGAACTGATGAGTTATCTCCCATGGCTTCGGGACCCTCAATGCGAGCTTCTTTTGCTTCGCTCATGTATGGGGGTCGCAAATTTGTTGTTTGGTCTGAGAAAGTGCCAATCTATTTATGTTGGAGAAACTATTTCTATTTTTGACAATGGCCTTCGAGGGGCAATTGAGGACATCATGGTTTGTGGGGGTACGTTTTCGGGGATTTCCAATGGAGGTTGGCATCACTTCCGACCCATTTTGGAGGGGGGGGGTTGGGTTTATGTTCGGTCGTGGATGTATCTACATATGTTTTTGTGGCTTCAAGAGCACAATCATGGAGTTTACAGGACCACATTATTCGGGGACGTGGTATTGATGGGTTGGACTCTGATTATGGGCGTGCGAAGAATCGTCTACGTACTTTACTTCCCGATTTTGATCGTAGCAGGTTCTCTAGTAATGGCATCGCACCCTAAATCTTAACATGCTTTGATGAGTACCTCACTTATATTTTATCATTATCTTTTCTCTCTCATGCGACGAGCACCTGCTCTCACAAACACTTAACATCCTTTAAAGGAAGAAAATTAGTAGAGGAACTCCTGAGATACTTCCCCAGTCGGTATTATAGTAAGAGGAAAGCTAAGAAAGAGTGTTAAGGAAAGACGATTGACATATTACAGATAGAGATGGAGACGAAGAAGAAAGGGATGAAGAACATATTCAAGAAGCTTCACATCGGAACCACAACCAATCACGATCCTAACCCTAGTTCAACCGCCACTTCCTCGTCAACGGCCACCGTTCACTCACCGTCTCCATCTCCTCCGGTGAAGTTACCTACTGCTAGTCAATCGCAAGACTACTACTCGTCTGAAGAGGAGTATCAGGTCCAGCTTGCCCTAGCTTTAAGCGTCTCCAAACATCCTCACCAGTTGACCTTAGGCCAACACTTTTCTTCTAATACTCCTCCTCATAGAGCAGCTGCTGCTGCTGATAAGCTCTCCCGCCAGTATTGGGTGACCTTCCTTTCATTATATCCTTATTTATATATCTATATATTCAACTAACTAACTAACTACTAGGATTATGGTCTCCTTGATTATGAGGACAAAGTAGTCGATGGCTTCTATCACGTATATGGCCATTCAACCGACGCTTCCAAAATGCCATCACTCTCAGATCTTGAAACCGACCCTGCCACCTCAGGTTTCGAAGTCGTTCTGGTTAACAGAACCATTGATCCTGCCTTGGAAGAGCTCTTGCAGATAGCACAATGTATCGCATTAGACTGCCCTCCCGCTGAGCTCAATCTCAAAGTGCAGAGGCTTGCTGAACTTGTTACAGAACACATGGGTGGCCCCGTGCAAGATGCCAATATCATATTGGCAAGATGGATTGAAAGAAGCACAGAGTTAAGGACTTCTATTCATACCAGTATATACCCTATTGGATCATTAAGAGTTGGCCTCCTACGCCATCGTGCTTTGCTTTTCAAGGTCACCTCTCATTTTCATTCTTTTCTCACTGTTCCTGCCATTATTTGCTTACATATAGGTTGCTTATTTTATGTCGTGGAGCCATAGCCATTTGACTATTTAAGTTACTTGATTATTTGATTTCTGGTTTTTAGTATTCTTTTGCACCTTTTCAACTTTTGCTGACAAATGGAAGAAAATAGTCAGCTCCGATAATCAGCTTGTTTAAGCTGCTTAATATTTTTCTAATCATGATTGGACTGTATTTTTATATCTGATAGGAAGTTTTCAGGTTCTGATAATTAGCCTTTAAGGAAGAAGTTTTCTGTCCCAACTGAAAGTTGTGTATGCCTTTAAGGATACGTCTATTGTCATTGTTTGATTAAAAGCTTCACTTCCTTTTAGTCAAATTAAGTTATATTATACACACACACAACTATATAGTTATATAACTGTGCAGCTATGGTGCAGAGGCAGGATCTTTACATAATATAAACACACACAAATAAGATTATTTGTGAATTTAAGAATTAAGTTTTAAGATCCAGGCATCCAGCTAATGTTGATACTAAATCACTTTAGTTCTTTTTAACCATATCTGGCTACACTATCGGTCAAGCTATGGCATGCCAGATTTCAACTTGCTGCATTCATAGCTAGTAGTCTAGTACAATATTTCTCAATATGTTGGAAGTCGCAGCCCGATATCACTGAGTTCCTTGCCTTTTATTTGGTATAAACTAAATAGAAAGTGTGAAAAGAACCTGTGTTGATGAATGAAAGAGAGTTTGAATCATAAGCCTCTAAGCGAGGGGCTTTTAACCTCACAGCATCTTACAATAGCCCAGATAGACTATACTAGTAGTAACGTAGTAACTATTTACCCTAGTTTACAGGTGCTAGCATTTTTGACCTTCTGTAGTCTAACTTTTTCTTAATCTTTATTGGCATGGGGGTAGCATTGACTTTTATTTTATCTTTTTATTGTGGTAAATTGCAGGTACTGGCTGAAAGTGTTGGAGTAAACTGTAGGCTTGTCAAGGGTAGTCACTATACTGGTGTCGAGGATGATGCAGTCAACATTATCAAGTTGGATGATGAAAGGTAAAATGCAGTCTTTCACATTTACTTTCTCTCACTATTTTATATTTTCTTAATTGTACTTTTAGGTCGAACTTTATCTTCAAATTGATGCCATAACAATCAGCACTCAGTTAGTGGTCCATGATAGAACTTTTATTTCTTGCACTGAAACTCCCAGTGACTCGACTTATATGTGTGCTAGACTGTTGTAAAACAATTCTTGAAGTTTTGTTATATCTCCTCTACAATATGATTGTGTTTATATCATCTTCAACTGTTCTCATATATCATTTAATTTTTTTACTTGCTATGTTGTTTTACTTTTGGTTCCCATATTATCATATTATTATCATATATGTCTGAATGGTACATCACTTAAAACTGTCACACACCCATTCCAACTTAACATTTTTTGACAATGTTAACATTCGACGCATTCTAAATGAATTGGTGCTCATGTTTTTACCATACAATAACTATGCCTAAATGTTATGATACACCTTTCCTGCTTTTAAATAAAATTTCTTCTCACCTTCAGGGAATTTCTGGTTGATTTAATGGCAGCCCCTGGAACACTTATACCTGCAGATATATTCAACGCCTCTAAAGATTCTTCTTTGAAACCATACATTCCAAAATCCAGCAAACTTTCAGGTTTTGATACATATGAAGATTTTGAACTTCCATCAAACACTAAAAATGGTCAAAACATCGAGGTGCAAAACGTTGTCAGTGAAGAACCTTTGATATCATTTACAAACACAAGTGACACTAGTGTCGGTGTGTCTCCAGCAGCAGGAAAACGAGTGTCGCCTTCTAATCAGTTGGATCATATTCCTTCATCAGCAATTGGCAGTTCTCTATATAAAGGAGGCCGTGGGCCAAATGCAGTTGGTGGTGGCTTAAGAATGAACGTTAATGTAGTCCCATATAATAATAACACTCAAAACAGTGTGGAGGATAATAAAAACCTTTTCACAGAGCTTAATCCATTCCAGATTAAAGGATCCGGTAAGGCTTTGATGCAGAATAACAATTCTGCTGAAAACAAAAACGGGAGAACAAAAAATAACCAAGTCTCAGGTCGCCCTCCTACACCGTTAATGTGGAAGAACCGTCATCCTATTAACGAGGCACCCAGGAAAAACGAGCATGGTGAATACAAACGTGCAACTAATGATTTTACCATGCCAGCTTCCACCAGTTCTGGTTTGAAGTCTGATGATAATGTTAATGATAGAAATGAGAGTGTTTCTTCAAATGCGGCTGAGTCTGAAGCTGCATGGACCGAGTGGAAAAACTATAGATTGTCTTTAGAGGTGGTAAGTAATAATAACAATGCATTTCCCAGGAATAAGAGGTTAGATCATGAAAAGGTGCATGCAATCAGTGGGCAAGATGTTAAAAAGACCTCAGAACATTCAAACAACCAAAAGTTGACTTTACCTGAAAGCTCATCCTCGTCAGTTCCACCTCAGATTGATCCTGTAATAGATGATGTTGGAGATTGTGAAATTCCATGGGAAGATTTGGTTATTGGTGAAAGAATTGGGCTAGGTAACATTATAAAACAGTATAGCAATGCTTTATATTATATTGTATTCTTCTGAGTTTTAGTTTCTGTTTTCTTATAATTCACGTTAATTTCTGTATGCAGGTTCATATGGTGAGGTTTATCATGCTGATTGGAATGGGACAGTAAGTTACTGTTATCTTGTTGCTAAAAATGAATTTGTGGAAGTGACTCTTAGAGACATGTTGCCTAATTAATTGATGTTTCTATAAACAGGAAGTGGCAGTGAAGAAGTTTCTTGATCAAGATTTTTCAGGCGCTGCTTTAGCAGAGTTCAGGAGAGAAGTAAGTAAAGTGCCTTAATAAGTAAATTATGAAATGAGCATGTAGGGATTGACTTGTAAAGTTGACTAGTTATTAAATTACGGGCTGTATGATTGAGCTCATGCCTTATCATTTTGAATATGGAAAAGAAACAATATAGTCTATTTGCACTGGTTACAATTTGTGTCAAAACTACTAGTGCTTCAAAATGCTTGTTTCCATCTGTCTAGTCTGTAAGCTGCATACTAAGGAAACGTGTAGCTGCTTTGTTTTATTTAATCTTTTGGTAACTATTACCTAACAGGGCTTAATGGAGTATACGTTTGTTTTGAGTATCACATATTATTGGACAAAGATTTGTTTTAAGCGTGTGCACTTTCATCACAGGTGCGCATAATGCAGAGATTACGTCATCCGAACGTTGTGCTTTTTATGGGTGCTGTTACTCGTCCTCCGAACCTCTCAATCATCACCGAGTTTTTGCCCAGGTGGGTTTATTTATGAGTTTTTTATACTTGTTATTTGAGAAAATATGCATGTCTTTTCTGGAATGTTAATATATATTATTCTTGTATGTTAATATATATTATACTTTAGATCTTGCATTGAATAAAATCTTTACTTTTAAATGACTTTGGCAAAGCCTAAGATTGACAATTTGGAATGATAGAATCACTATTTTTCAAAATGCGAAATTGAAAGTGAATGACTTAAGAGATAATCTTCTTGGATATGCTGGTGGTGTGATTCACAGTTTATAATGCATTTATGGAGTATGGAAACTTGTGGGTGGATAATGCATTTATGCTAACGCAGTTTATAACAAACAACCTTTTCGTTTCAGAGGAAGCTTATACCGGATTATTCATCGCCCACAATGCCAAATTGATGAAAAGTGTAGAATCAAAATGGCTCTTGACGTGGTAAGAAGTTTACATATTCAGTTTAACTTATTTATCTTTGTGCCATCTCCCTGTTTCAATAGCTCCTTTTTGTAGGCAAAAGGGATGAATTGCTTGCATACAAGCATTCCAACAATAGTTCACCGTGACTTGAAGTCACCAAATTTGTTGGTTGACGAAGATTGGAACGTCAAGGTAAAATGTTCCTCTCCTTTTCATACTAAACCCCTCTTACTCTAAGTCAGTATTTTTTAACTTTTTTTTGCAAAAACTAAAATGTTGGCTAGATCTGTTTTCAGATGGTTCATATTTGTTTTTTTTAGCTTGATTTCTTGCATTAATAATAATAATGATAATCAGTCTTTTTAAACATGTCTGATTTTCAACAATAATGTTCAAAATTACTAGATGATGAATATACTTTGTTAGGATATTTGTAAGATGCATACGTATCTATATTCTTCTCTGTCTTGTTCGTTTTAATAAAAACAAGAGTTTAAATGCTGCAGGTATGCGATTTTGGGTTGTCACGCTTGAAACATAACACATTTTTATCATCCAAGTCAACAGCAGGAACGGTGAGAAGCTTAAATATGTTTAGTGTGTTTTAGTTAATTTTGATTTGCTTTCATAAGACTTCTTTCTTAACTAATCTCTGATGTCATAGCCCGAGTGGATGGCACCTGAAGTTCTACGGAATGAAAATTCAAATGAAAAGTAAGTTTGATTAATTTTATGAACGAAAACACTCTTTTATATTGTAAAAGTTGATAGAATCTTTGATTTTAGATCAGTGTTATCTTAACTTTTGACAAGTATCAATAGGCAAGCATAACATTATTGTTACCAAAAATAGTAGCTTTGGGTTTTTTTATTAAGAAATGCAAAGAACATATTTATTTATATATTTATTTACGTGCTTACAGGTGTGATGTTTATAGCTTTGGTGTTATACTATGGGAACTTGCAACCTTAAGATTGCCTTGGAGTGGAATGAACCCAATGCAGGTTGTGGGTGCTGTTGGCTTCCAAAATCGCCGCTTGGACATCCCCAAAGATGTTGACCCATTGGTTGGACGAATAATCTGGGAGTGCTGGCAAACGTATGTTTCCTTATTTCCTTTTAGTTATAGTTTGTAAATTAAGTTAAAAAGGAATTACTAGACCTCTTTTGTCGTGTTACCCAACCTGTCTGTTTTACCACCTTTAAATATGTTAATTTAATGGGCTTTATTTTACTCACAGGGACCCGAACCTAAGGCCTTCTTTTGCGCAACTAACAGTGGCCCTAAAGCCATTGCAGCGGCTGGCTGCTTCTTCTCAAACTGATCAGCCGGGGAATATATAACAAGTAAGCTGTTCATGAAGCTCCCATGTTTATAAAATGAGTATATAATATAATAGGATAAGGGGAGTGAAACAATAAGTTGTATACACATATATTTTTTTGGGTGTTTATGTAAATACGGTTCTTGATTACCATTCTGTGTTTTTCTTCTCTTCATGCTTTGTAACTTTTCATTTGGAAATACATTTTACCAATCTTAAGGCCGTGGCATGATGGTTTCAAAATATCCTAAGAAAACACGAGGTTAAACAAACCCTTGTGTGGGCATTATGGTGGTTTGAGTAGATATGAAAAAAATCCGGGTAAACACCCATATAAGCCCACACCCGATTGCTACTCGTTTGGACCATTTCAGGGTTGTACCCAACCCAACTTGCTCGTTCACGCTGGGTTTCTATCATTTGTCAGTACCTGGACCTGATCCAATACCCCGACATGATCGTTAGAACCCAGTGTGAACGAGCATTTTTCTTTTCATGTGTTGGTATAAATAGGTATTGAATGTGTTAGTATAAGTAGGTGTTGGATCACTGGATGTGTTGGTTTAGTCACAACACTAAAAAACTCCTGACCCTCTAAAATCTCAAAAGGTTCTAAAACCACTCTAAAAGATGCTCTTGTTGAAGCGTTGATATGCCTTTAACCTGTAAACCTGCTAAGAGGAAACGATGGGGGTGTATGTCATAACATAGTTGTTGTGGGGGGTGTTTATAGCCTAATAGTATGGTTGGTATTAGCATTAAATGTTGACACTGTTCACCTTTTATTTAATTCCGAGCAAAACATGCATCGTATATATTTGTTTATGGTGACTAGTGGTGCGAGTAGAGGTGGTTGCCTCAGAGGTAGGGACAACAACAAGGCTTTGTTGGGTGGTGGTGGTGAAAGCGCCAGTGATGGTGAAGGAGATGAAGACAACGATGGTGGTGATGGCGATTGTGGATAATTGAGGCAGCAGTGAGCGGCATTGGTGGTGGAGTTCTGGTAGTGCACACGATAACATGTGATGGAGAGAAACAATGGTCAAGGATGATGCTAACCCATTTGGACTACTTTTAAGTTAACAAGTTTCATAAAAGTAGCGTGTTTTGCTCCGTTACTGGTTTTAATTAACTAATTTGGAGTGACCTAAATAATAACTTTTCTTTTCTCTAAGTTTTATCGCCTATAATATCACATGAAGTGATGTGATAACAAGTGTAAAATTAATTTTTATCACATAAAAGTAAAAGATGCTCTTTGGAACAAATTACTTTTCCCATCTAATAAAATAGCTATTCGACTTTTGAGACGAAAAGATGGACTCATTTGTATGGTAAAATTAGATGTATAACAAATATCAGTAATAGTTTATTAGGGGTGTATACAGATTATAGAGAATGATATAGATCATAGACTTCAATGGCTTAATCTCATCCTCTTCATATTTTTAAAAATCTAGAGAGATTCATGAATATTTATTAATTCTTCTTTGAAGACTCAGGTTCAAGAACCGATTGAGGAACCCGATTCAACAGCGTTGCTTTGAAGATTAATGGAAGCTGAATGCTAGCTTAATAAGGTGTTCTAGCTTAAATACAAACTGAAGCTCTTTTTTAAATGAACTCAACCTTGAGTTTTAGATGTCCGACTTGATTAGAGCAGGGAGACAAACAATCTATTACACATATAAATACCAACGGTGCCTTCTTATTATATAATTATGATTAAAAAAAAGGAATAAAAAACATATAAAATTTTGATCAAAGGATTATAAAAATAACCAATTCATATCATGAATTTGAAAAACTTGGTAAGATTAACTCCAGCCGTAAATATAAAGTTTGAAACGAGTCAAATTCAAAATCTCACTCTTTTTCTAATTAAGCGAATGATTTCAAGTTTAACTTTCTTCAATTAAACGAGCCAAGTTCGATGTTAATCAAGTTATGCCTCAACCTAGAAATTTATATGCTCATTATCATTTTCATATCTAGTACTTTGCCTTGTTAGCTCAGTAAATACCAAAACGTAATAAAATCAAACTTCTTAGGTATTCTTAGAAAACCGCAACTTAAATAAGACTATAATTTATTATAACTATCGATGATACAATTCCAATTTCAATTCCAAGCCCTATTTTCCAAGAGCCATTCACCATTTTCCCATCATATTTTCATAGAACCCACTTTTAGAATAGACTTCAATGGCTTAATCTCATCCTCTTCAATCTTCATTGAAGGCCATTGCTCCATCATCTTCCTCTTTTTCTTCTTGTTGCTTGAATAATCCTCAACGTACTCGACTTCGTGGTTAATGCTCACCGTCTTCTTCGCCTTTTTCGGTTTAGCCACCTCCCCCATCCCATTTTCACCTTCCTGACAAGATGAAAATGAACCCAACGGTTTAGCCACGTCATGCACCTCCACGGGCTCATAATGGTCATATTTATCTTCTAAAACCAGGATCATGCGTGGATTGGACTCACCTAACACAACGGTCTTCGTAGCATTGGCTTTGAACAGTTGTACCAATGACTCGTATACCAAATGACTAGCAGTCACAAGATAACAAAAAGGACATCTTCTGTTCGTATTGAGGTACCGGTACAAGTACAAGTTGTTGCACACAAGACAGCCCGAAACCATGGTGTTTTAGAAAGATGTTCTGTTTTGGGATTTTTAAGATTGTCTGCAGAATATCATTGTTGAGGGACAAAACAAGGCGGGTCGATGTAGTTTTCATGTTACTGTCCTAAAAAGATATCTTTGTACCTGAGGTTAAGGTTATTCCTGACATGACTCATGTGAGTTGAAGGTTGCTTTCACTTTGATGACTCCCTTGTGTTAAAGATGTACAAGAATGAATAAGAGTTGCTTCATGAACACTCTTCTTTAGCTTTGCTTCAAGGACAGATAAAACTAACTACAGACTTTGCAACATTTGCTTTTGTTTCTTAGAAGCAAAAGAAAAGCATGTAAATGTACCTAAAGTGTTAGAACTTGTCCTCTCATACCATGGGCTTAAAAGCTCCATAATCAGTCTATTGTGTTAGCAGGTTGCGCGCGTTAAAAATGTTATCTTAAATGAATTATCTACACGTGAATCGGGTCGTCACAATACAATTATTTCTATAAGCCGTTGCCAAAAATCAAAATTCAAAATAATATATATGTAACAAGTAATAGACAGAAACACATGATTTCACACAGTTAGCATCAGGAACTGTGATCCAAAGTTTTGGCATTAAGGAATTGTATCTTTATTGTTTGTCAGAGGATATAGATATCATGACTGATTAACCTGCATTTTGGATCTTAAAGAGCCATTAAATGTAAAAGACCGTCTCTCGTACAAAAATTCCGGAACTCAAAACGTTACATGTTTGACAGCAAATGATTCAGAGGCTAATTAAGGATCACCTGGTTTTACAGGAATTCTGCCACATAGAAGCCAATAAGCACCAGGATGAAACTGAGACTTTTCAAAAACCCATATATCACGAACGAGGACCTAATAAACAAACTGTCAGTACATATATTATAATAAATAAAGAAATACAAAGTACATCAATCTAATACCTCCTTATCTTTGTTTCCAGCAACTACAGCCCCTTTTGAATCATAGGCCTCAAACTTCTGTATTAGGCGATAGAATGTATTAATAATTATAAGTTAATTATTCACATAAATTGAAGTGCAAATGTTGCTTAACTAAAACATTAATGTTACAAATACGACTTTTAGGATGTAATCAATGTACCTGTTTAGAGAGAAACTCAAGTGTGAGCTGTATGAATACTTTACTCAGATCATCTTTATCAACACCAATCTAAAAAAGAGAGAAAAAAACAAGGAAAAACTTTAAAAATAATATTGGTTTTGTGTACATTTGTTTCTATAAGTAAAATATGCAAAAGAAATGATACTTGCCATTCGAGCGCGTAGAGTTCGGACCTTAATGACTGGTTCTATTAGTTCCCAGTAAACATTACTCCATCTAGATTCTCTTTGTTTAATTTCACTTTTAAGTGCCTGTGTTTCAGAAAAATACATAAAAAGCATAAAAAACATAATATATTCACCAGATTCCCATAAATGAAAATGAACGAATATAACATACAGAGTACATTTGCTCGGTAACCATTTTCCGCAAGGATGTTTTGTCACCATTAGCCACTAATGTGTTTATCTGTGAAATAAATCATTAGTTGACAATATAATCCCAAATGATAACCAACAATGTTTCCACTGTACACAGATAAGATGCTTGAAATTGACAGTTCGGTTTCCAAATAAATTTTTAAAAGGAGTCAATTACATGGATGGTCCCTGTCATATGTCCATATTTCAAGTTTGGTCCCTAGCTTTGACAAATTATATCTATAGTCCCTAATAATTTGAAAGTGTAACACCTATAGTCCCTAAATTAGATGAGCGTTAGTTTTTCAGTTAAGTTTATATGAAATGGTATATTAGTCATTTCATCCTTTTTAAAAAGAGTTAATGACTAAAATACCCTTTTAAAACACATCCTAAAGTGACTAACATTCACAGTGGTTTAGCAAGAAGTGTACCTCTTTATATAAGTTAACAGCCTCAGCGTAAAATTTCGTTTTTGAGTAGCCAGATTTTCGCAATTTGGCAATAGCATAGGCATTTTTTAGCTGCATAAAGTCAAAGCAAAGTGTCAAGTCAACAACCAAAAAAATGTAAGCTGGAACCTAAAGAGACATGCAACATGTAAGCTCCCATGAGCTTGGTAATGGTAACAGAGTGCAAGATGTAACCTCTAGAAAGATATCATCTTTTGTTCTTCTCCATCCATTTCTTGTAAACCACCTACAGATAATACCACAAAGTTCGTCAATCCAAAGTAATATTAACATTTATTATTCAGACTTCAGAGTTCAATAATGTCCTCATTTCTCACTATTTAAAGAAAAGCAAGCAGTCACATATGCCACTAGTCTGCTAGTATATTTATCATAGTTTCTATTCATGTAAGCTGTTTAAGAAACCTTGTTGGCAAACACATAATGTATAAGTTTTCACAGAATTCAAATCTAACCTTCGCAAAAAAGAGATGGGTTCACGAGGACCGTATGGCTCATATATGATTCCAGGACTAACCATGGAAACTTTCAAAGCACCCTGAAAATATAAAATAGCATCCCAATTATGGGTGTTAGTTGGCTGGGTTTTATAACTCAAATTCACACTTAGTATACTGCATATCCAGAAAAGGTATAGATATCAATAATATTAGGTTTTACTTGTGCACTTTTAAAAGTATAAACTACTCTACACAAAAAAGCAGCTTAATCCATATAACATATCTTGATTTATACGGACTATTGCAGTTGATGTTGTATTTGATCACAGCATATTGGTATTATATTGATGTCGTATGTGCCCGATAAAGCTTAACTATTTGTATAGAAGGTATAACTTAAAACAGATATGTTATTATGCTGCAGTTCAGAGATTTATAAGAAACTTTAAAACTATAAGTGACAGCTTTCATAGATGATTTGGTATCCTAACTTCAATACAATTTCAATAATTATAATCACAACAGCGATAAGAAAAACGATTAATACCCTTACTTCAATACTTATAAACCCAACAGGTATAAGAAAAACAATTAATCATATCGCTCTGGAGTTGACCAAGTCAAATGGAAAAAGAGGCCATACCATTTGTCGTGCCTGAGCAGGGGCTTTTACTTGCGTAGAAAAACTTCGTGGCCCGTTAACAAAAATTGATAACTCGGCAACCTGTACACAAGAAACGGTTGTGCTCAATACAATAATATAACATGACACTAAATTCTTAGTAACTTGCAGTAAAATATTTCTTACGATGTAAATCAATAAACTTAAGATACTAAAAAAACATAGACTATAAATGGTTGTTACCGCTGCAGTAGGAAGTATCCTATTACCACCTCGGGTGAAAGGATGCAAATCCGGGCCCTTGTAGAAGCAATGAGAGTTGATTCGTCTGATAACCGCGTCATTAGCTAATTAAAGTTATAGCAAAATCATGATATTAGTAATTACTCGGAAGAAATAAAAAAAAAAAAAAAGCTTAATTATACCGTGTGGTGGTGCTGCAAGATTCGAATAGGTTCTGAGGTTTCCAAACCTGAAAGTATAATTATAATAATAATAATATTCATAAAAACGAAAGCCAGAAGTTGATATGATGTCGTACTGACAGGTAAGAGGGCTTCCGAATCTCCAATGTTCGATACAGATTTCGAAAGCGTCTCAATGCCATCATCGATTGATCGCTTCTGCTGCTGCTTTCAGGTTCAAGAAACAAAAGGGTTTAAAGTTTCTATTTTCTTTTCTTTTCTTTTCTTTTCAGGGGTTTTATGAAATGACTTTACTCACTCTATTCTATCACGGGGATTCATATACAAACAAACATTTCGGTGTACCAAAAATTTAAAAAAAAAAAACGCTATATGGCACGAAATTTAAAAAAAAAAACGTTGTTTACTTCTAACGGTCATATATCCGTTGTAAAAAAAATGTTTTATATATAAACTAACTTCATCCCCAATCAAAACTCACCAAATTTATAAATCTTTATTTCTACTCTATATTTCCTCACACCAAATTCCTTATAAACCCTAAGGGCGCGTTCGTTTCACAGAATGAAATTGGAATTTGAATAGGATTTAGAATTTGAATGAATTGGATTTGGAATTTGAACATTCCAATAGAAATTGGAATTTGAGGGAATTGAAATCCAATTACATTCTTAATATGTTCGCTTGACAAATGAATAGAAATCGAGGGCCTTTTTTTTTTTAAACAAGGATAACGGTGAAAACATTTTAGATTTTTTGTTTTTTTATTTACATTTTGCATAATGATTTTTTTATTATATTTTTTGAACTTTTATTATGAGTTTTCTATTAGGATAAAAAAACCCCTAATAAAAATATTTAAAAATAATAATAATAATAAATTCATAACTCAAAATATAAATAAAAAACAAAAAAAAAGTAAAAAAGATAAAATGTTTTATTCGTTTTCCTCGTTAAAAAAAACTCGAGAATAGATTCCAATGAATTATCTTGAAATCCTCCACATTTTGGAAGGATTTGGAATCCCTTAATTTAAAGGAATTTGAGGGAATTGAATTCCAATTCTTTGAACCGAACACAAAAAATGAAATTAAGATTCTAATTCCAACTAAACGAACATGTCATGTCATGGGATTTTAATTCCAATTCCTTTGAATTCCCGTGAATTCTGTGAAACGAACGCACCCTAAATGAATTATCATACTTCTATATATTGTTTTGGTCAAAAATCTACTAAGGATAATGTAACCAAATTCGTTTGGTGAGGTTTAGTGCAAAGTTGGTAAAAAAAATAACAAATCGGTTAAAAACACAAACACAAGGATTTGTTACGGGGAAAGGCCCTTGATCTGGTTCAGATCGCCGGCACAAAAACCCTGGGTGATGACAAATCGTCTATCACCACTTTATTAATGTAAAAATCGGGTTACAAATGGTGGAGTTTATGATCAAAGATTACAAAGTAGCTAAGTGTGTGTATTTGCTTTGAGTGTTCTTGACAGAGTGTTCGTGAATGTAAGCAGTGAGGGAATGAATGTGAACGTATGTGTCGTGCCCTAACTTTGATCTTAACTCGGTATTTAAAAATAATAACAACTAACTAATTCCTCCTACTAAGCCGCCATCTTCCCACTCTCTTCATTCGTGCCGTTTGACGACGTGCTGAACAGGTCTAGTAGCGAAAAAGGTGGTGGACTAGGTCTTGGAGCCGTTATATCTATCAAACATAAACACCATACAGACACAATTATTAGTAAGTAAGTAATATTGAGGATCCCTGATCCTTCATAACCTGTAACATATCTTAAGGATAATCAATCCATAAGACAGTTAAAAATAATGAATCGTCAGCGTAAAATTCATGCCCTAACAATTGCCCCCAAAATGGCGGGTGATAATGCAATACAACTATCATTTTGAAATTTGAATCCCTGCAAAAGGTAGATGATTAGACGTGTGTCAGCGATAATTATTATTAAGTAACCGATGATTTTCCGCCGCCTATATATGTGATTATCCATAATCCATTTATAACCACATAACTCATCCTCTATTCAGGTATCCTTCTTTCTTATATTTTAATTTTCTTTTCTTTATTCCGGCCATATCTACTGTCTCTCTTTCTTCCTCTTCTTCTTCTGAACGACCCTATTCCGACGAGCTTCGACCGCAAGGCATCATCGAAAACCCATCTTCGGAGATCTGTAAGTTTACAGATTTGGAGATCGATGATATCCGACCATTCTTCCCGATCAATACCATTTTTCGACCATACGACTCTACAACTCGCAGCGACTGAATCTCCAAAACCTTGGTTTGTTTTCCGGCCCAACCGTTTTTGATAGGCTTTAAATACCCTTTCCCTGATTTCACCCAAAGCTTCTTCACTTTGACTGGAATCAGCTAAATCCGGGCCATGCCCATGTTATGGAGTGTTCTTCGTGCTGTAGAAAGGATAATGTATGAAGAAGGCGTCGAATTCGGCTTGCCGGAGCTAGCTTATTTGTATACCTTGGCCACCCACAGTTCCAAACGTTTCGTTTTAAAATCCAAACCTCGCCAAGTAATCCCTATATCCAAGGTTACCCAGAAAACTAATTCTGGAAGAATTAGTTTTTCTTCGTAAAAGGGGACTCAATCCCGGGTGGACTGATCTGCCCAAGAAGTGGAAAAGGAAGGGTAGGATCCAGGATCCTTAGGCAACACCGGTAGGATACTTGATTCTTCTCACTAATACTTTAGTTTTCTTGTACAGTTGAAAACTTTGCTCCTCTGGCGAATTTACATGGAACAGAAGATAAAGCAAAAAAGTTTCTTGCTCTGGATTCCGAAATCCGGACTTATCAAGCCAAGTTTGTGGAAGCTTTTCAAGAATCAAACTCAGAGTCAGACATGTTAAGTAAGTATTATCATAAGTAAACTTAATGTAAATTAAGAAATAATTGAAAACTTATCTATGATCCTTTGTCCGTAGGTGCTCAGAAATCTTGCAAATCTGTTAGCAAGTTTTCTCTGGAAGACATCGATAGTATGATCACACCTCAAACTGTCAAAAAGGAAGCTTTAAAGGCAGCCACCACTTCTGAACCGAGAGCTGCAACTACTAGGGCTAAATCGGCAGCCTCCAAGAGGAAGAAGTCCTTGGAACCCGAGACCCATTTTGACATAATCTTTGCTGTAAGTATCTTTCATCTTAACATCCTTATTTTTATAGTCAAGAACTGTTTTAAACCTTATATAATTGTTTGACATAGGCTGTGAATGCTTGCAAAGAACATTATAACAAGGTTGTTAGCCACATGAGTGATAGCCTCTCGGGAATGGGAAGTGCAGCGGTCACCAAGGATAAAGCCATAGCCCAGCTCACCAAAGATAAGAAGCGTTTGGAGGATATGTTATCCACCACAGAAGCGCAACACCAAGAGGAAGTGAAGCATGCCACTGAGGAGGCGAAGATGTGGGCGGCAAGATCGGTGTTGCAAGCTAGGATCAAGATGGCGATAGATACTGGTGATCCTGCTTTCGATAAGGCTGCTTGGGATGTAGAGAAATGGAAGGTGGCTTTGGTAGCTCTTGCTGGCGAAGAGGATGTGGTGATGGCTGATGGGAATGAAGCTGGGACAAGCGGGATGAAGGAAGCGGTCGAGGTTGAAAAGGGGAAGACTGCAGCGGAGGGTGATGAAACTGCTTGAACGGGCGATGAAGGATATCAAAGACAAGGCCCGAGCCGTTTTTTTATTTTGTTTGGTTATGCTTTTATGGATAATGGTTTGTAACAGACAATAGTAATTAGGGTAAAGTATCTATGATCCTTAAGACAATTATCAGGGGTATCAAAGTGGAGGGATCCTCTGTTTGTGGGGATGAAGCCTTTGATGCCCCTGCTTTTTATTTTCCTACACTTGGTTAAACTATTAGTAACAACTTACTTTAACCCGGATGGATGGTCCATGTTTAAAATGGTGAAGTCCGGGTTAACTTTTGGTAATTTTAAGTAAGTTTTTTAAACAATATCTTTTGACTCTTTACGCGTTATTATCTGTTATTCTAAAAATAAGTTTAATATAATCTTAGCTTTATTGAAAATTCTAAGAAATATCTTTGAGTAAAAAATTTTAGGATAGAATATCCTTGCGAAAATAAACTAAGAATGTTATATCCTTAAATTGTAGACTTTACAAAGATCTTAACCAAATAAATGTAAATTGATAGGTTGAAATCATACCATATGATCTAATTAGATCTAAGTTACCATAAGTATTGAACCTTCCGTAATCCTTGCAAAAAATAAATTAAGGATCTTGAATCCATAGATGTTGATCCTTCTGTGATCCTTGTAATCGAACTTAGGATACATGATGTAAACAACTTATGATATTAACTGGGATTAAACCCAACAAACTGGGTACAAGCCCATAAGATAAACTGGGGACAAGCCCGTGCAACTGGGGACAAGCCCGTGTAATCTGGGGAAAAGCCCATGAACTGGGTACAAGCCCAAACTGGGGACAAGCCCAATAATTCGGATGTTAACTGGGGACTCCCCCAAACCGGGATTTAGCCCAAACGTGAGATAACATGAAAATGTTATAAACCGGTGGTATGGTACGTCTACCATAAATTGTAGGATCCTCCATATAGCCGAAGACAACGAAATTGTTAGCCACTAAACGTGTATTGGTCCTGCTGCCCCATACTAAACGTTGAATAACGTGCGCTCCAGGCGAGAGTTAGAAACTCTAATTTATAAGAACGGTGAAAACCTTTAAACCTTGGAAGATATGAGCATCGGGGGTCATACCTTAATCGGGTGGGCTAGGCCAAAGGAAATAGTAACGTACCTTAAACGTGAATGAGAGGTGGCCAACCTCTTGATGATTGAACCTCTTACTAGTATCCTACATTGTTATTTCAAACTTGGAAAAGACAAACATTAAGAGTATATTATCCTTAGATTAATAAGAATCTTAAATGAATAAGTGATCAGATAGATATTACCAATTTTAGGATCCTTGATCCTTTAAGGATACTCGATCCTCGGAGGATACTTGATCCTGATCAGAAAAAGTACTTCTTGAGGTGGATAACATTCCATGCTCTTGGTAACATGTTCCCTTCCATAGTGAGCAAATGATATGCCCCCTTTCCTGCCTCCGATTCGATCAGATAAGGGCCTTCCCACTTAGGTGCTAGCTTTCCATCTGCCGCATTGGTTGTGTTTTGAAAGGCTTTCCTCAAGACTAGATCTCCTTCTTGAAATCTTCTGATCCTTATACTTTTGTTATATGCCCCAGCTACCCTTTTTTGATATGCTGCCATTCTGATCTTGGATAGATCTCTCAACTGTTCATCGATATCCAAATCTTCGAGAAGGATCTCTTTATTGGCCTCAGGATCACGGATGTTTGTTCTGGCTGTAGGAACCACCATCTCTGTAGGGATTACTACTTCTGATCCAAACACCAATGAGAAGGGTGTTTGGACTGTTGCATTCTTTGGTGTTGTTCTGTCAGCCCAAAGGACATAAGGAAGTTCCTCAGCCCACTTGCCTTTCTTGGATCCTAGTTTCTTCTTCAAGTTGTTGATGATTATCTTGTTGCTTGATTCTGCTTGGCCTTTAGCTTGAGGATAAACCGGTGTGGAAGTAATCATCTTGATGCCCTAACTGTCACAAAAGTTAGCAGTTCTTTTCCCAATAAACTGGGATCCATTATCACAAACAATTTCAGATGGGATACCAAATCTAGTTATAATGTTTCTTTTAATGAAGGATATAACTTCCCTTTCTTAGACTTACACGAATGCTTCTGCCTCAATCCATTTAGAGAAGTAGTTTGTCATAGCAAGCATAAAGACCTTTCCGCATGGTGCCTTTGGTAGCTTGCCAAAATATCCATTCCCCACTTCATGAAAGGCCATGTAGAGGATATAGGATACATCGGTTCGATTGGCTGATGAAGGATGTTTCCATGTCTTTGGCAAGCATCACACTTCTTTGAGTATTCCATTGCATCCTTCTTCGTTGTTGGCCAGAAATATCCAGTCCTAAGTATCCTGGAGAATAATGCTCTTCACCCTGTGTGGTTGCCGCAATCACCTTCGTGGAAGTCTTGGAGCACCTCTTGTATTTCAGGATCCTCAATGCATCTCAAATAGGGATCTGCAAGAGATTTTCTATATACAATATCTTGTAAAATAATGAATTGTAATACCTTCAATCTGAAAGCTTTAGGATTTTCCCCTGTAGGGTGATGTGTTGCAAAACACATAGACTTTTTATTCTGTTTTTGGGTTGTTTTGTGCGTAAAAAGTTAACGAATATAAATTTTTCTTGCATGAAATTACATGTTTATGTATGTGATAGGTCCCATGTTGAAGAAAGAGAGAGAAAACGAGTCAAATGGAAAAAGAATCAGCTAAAACGGAGCTCGGATGAAGCCGGTACGCAAAAACGAAGATAAACGAGCTGAAAGTCGAAAAACGTCAGAAAATGTCATGTTCGAGCTACGCGACCTGGTCATACCATTCAAGAAGCATGTGGTAGATTCCAACATGTCCCAAGGCTACCAAGAATGTTCAAGAATCAGCTACCACGTCTATTTTGTCTTCTAGTGGGCCTAGTGGGCTTGTTTTAACCTATTTTATATTAGGAAGGAGGTGATTAAACATATATATAAACCCTAAAAACCTATGAAAGATTTTATTCAAGTTTCCAGCCATCCCACACCTGCTCTAGAGGAGAAATCAAGGAGGACTAGCTTACGGTTACATCTTTTATCCTTCGGTTGTCGGTTTTGACTATTTTAACGTTTGTGAGTTCGTTTTTGGTTTTTAAGCATTCAAACCTTTTGTAATCAGATTTATATGACATGTTTATCATTTATATCTATTTCATCTATTGTTCATTGATTATGATTGGCTAAACGTGTTAGTTCTACCTAGGTTAGATGTTTATTGTTAGGTTTTAATAAGTAATATGGATTGTTGATTATCATGACTTGAATTGTTAATGAAAAGTTTGGTTTAACATTGAATTAGGTTGTGTTTAGTGGCTGTGAATTTATTAGTTATACTCATATACCTCTTGCATTGATTAATTGAATAAGTTTTGATTGATTGTTGCTTGTTAGAACTCCTTACTTTGTGTTTAGGGTTTGTTTGCGGGGTGATCAACCGTAGGGTTTAAGTGAGTGTATTAATTGAATATAATCAGCGGGTGAACACCTTCTTAGAGACCGAGAGGTGATAAGAAGTAAACTCGTCTCATAGCTTTTACTTGTTAGGACTAGGACCGCGCGAGAGCGGGTTCGGTTCTTGTCGGGTTTGGGTTTTTAAGCTATTAGTTGATCTAATTTAAGTTAAACTAAATTGTTCCTCTATCCTTGGTTGCGTAGTATTCGCCTCCATTAGGGTAGTGTGTCGGTGAGACCGAGAGGAGAGTCGACATTAGAGCACTTTAACAATTCGTTTCCCGGTTTGTTCTTAAAATCAACTAAGTGTAAGTTAGAGTTTGTTAGTGAGACTGAGAGGTGATCTAGCTTTCTTGAGTGAACTTTAGTTGTGTCATCCTTAGGAACCGGTGTCGTGAGAATCCTCAATCCATTAGCTTATTATACCTTCAATATGATTCTTACCTAGGTAGACGTTTTCTCCGATTGCAGTTAAGTTTCCAAGTTTTGTTAAGTGTTTAGTTAAGTTAAGTTATGTCTAGCTAATTAATTTAGTTAAAGTAAGTTAGGTTAAGTAGTTAATTATTAAAAATCATTTAAATATTCTTAGGTGAGTCTTGGTTAGGGTTAAGTATCATTAACGTTTTCAAGTGTCCTTGTGTTCGATACTCGGACTTCCATAGTGCTATACTATTAGTGATCGGTACACTTGCCGGTTTTGTGTGGTTTATTTAGGAGTCTTGTTTAATAAATTTAAAGCTTAGTTGTGAGAGCATCATATTACACACATCATAGGGATTTCTCCCTCTTGAAGGAACTTCTTAATTGGAAGGATCCAAGATCTTGCTTTTTAAGAGGATGAAGGATCCATAAGTTTTTCTGTGCAATCCACTATTTCCTCCACAGCTTCCTGTTCTCCAATTGCCGAAGACAATATATGAATGATATGTATCTTTACATCATCCGGGATCTTCAATGATGATGCTAAGTTTGCTAAGGCATCCGCCCCATCATTTTCTTCTCTTGGTACCTGCATGATACTAAACGACTCGAAGGATTTTGCTAATTCCTTTATAATTTCTAAATACTTGATCATATTCTCACATTTCACATTATAAGAGCCGTTAAAGTGGTTAGTTATAAGTAAAGAATCTATATAAACTCGAAGATACCTAATCTTCATTTGTTTGGCTAAAAGTAAACATGCGATAAGTGCTTCATATTCTACCTCATTGTTGGTGGCTTGGAATGCACATGCAATAGACTGGGGTATTATGCCCCCTGTGGCGATTTCAGTAGGATACCTAATCATGTTCCTCTTACGTTGGATGCTCCATCTATGAAGAGGATCCAAGGATTATTGGTTTCTTCCAGTTGCTGAACCTCTAGGTCAGCCTCCTTCTACATGTCACTACTGAAATCAGCCACAAAGTCTGCAATCGCTTGTGACTTAATGGCTGTTCTGGGCTCGTACTGAATATCATATGCACTCAGCTTCACAACCCACTTGGCCATCCTTCCTGACAATTCTGGCTTTCTAAGCACATTCTTAACAGGATAATTAGTTCTCAAAATAATAGTATGTGTTTCAAAATAGTGTCTCAACTTGGTTGAGGCCATAATCAAAGCAAGAATTAATTTTTCAAGGTGAGAATACATGGCCTTTGCATCTAAGATGCTTTTACTTACATAATATACCGGGTGTTGTTGTCCTTCGTGATCCTTAGCCAGAACAGCACTGACTGCATTACCTGATACGGCTAAGTATAGAGACAGTGGCTCACCATCAATCGGTTTCATCAGAGCTGGCGCTGAGGATAGGTAATCCTTAAGAGCCTTTAGTGCATCTTCATGCCTTTGAGTCCATTCAAAATTCTTATTCTTCCTCAATATATCATAGAAGTCTTTTCACTTCTCTGAAAATCTGGAAATGAATATGTTGACTGGAGACTTCAAATTGATGATGGCTTGTATCTGTTCAGGGCTCGCTTCTATTCCTCTTTTGGTCACCATGTATCCTAGAAATTTCCCAACTTTAACACCAAAATGACATTTTGACGGGTTCAATTTCATATTGTACTGATCCAGGATATTGAATGCTTCTTCAAGATCTCTGAGGTGATCCTCAACTATCTTCGACTTCACCACCATGCCATCTATTTAGACTTCCATGGTCTTGCCTAACTGATCCTTGAACATCATGTTGACCAATCTTTGATATGTTGCCCCTTCATTTATTAGTCCGAACGGCATAGCAATATAATAGTATATGCCGGTAGGAGTCATGAATGATGTATCCTCTTGATCAGATGGTTCCATCTGAATTTGTTGAAATCCAGAGAAAGCATCCATAAAGGTAAGCTATCATGTCCTGTCGTTTCATCCACCATGGAGTCTATATGTGGTAATGGGAAATGATCCTTGAGGCATTCCTTGTTTAAATCAGTAAAATCGACACACACCCTCCACTTTCCATTCTTTTTAGAAACAACAACCAAATTAGCTAACCATCGAGTATACTTAACCTCTCTGATCATACTGGCCTTAATAAGTTTTTCAACTTCTTCTTGTATGATCACGTTCCTCTCAGGAGCGAATTTCCTTCACTTCTGATGGACGGGTTTAACAGATAAATCAAGGCCTAATTTGTGGGTAATTACCTCCTTAGAAATACATGTCATGTCTGAGTATTGGAAGGCAAATGTGGACTTTCTTCGCTTTAGGAAGGATATCATATCCTCCTCGATCTCATTAGGGATCATGGATCCTAAGAACACTTTCACCTCTGGATCCTCAAGATCCAAGGATACTTCTTTTATGTCTCGCTCCCGAGCCTCCAACACGTTCTTGGGATGCGGCTGTGGTTGCTATGCTATCGTCTGTCTAGTTGCTGGCTTCATGGATAAAGAATAATAATTCATGTCTTCTACTTGGTCACCATTTATCCTTACTACTCCCCAAGGAGTAGGCAGTTTGATGCACTGATGGTAAGTAGAGGCGACAGCCTTCATTCCATGTAACCAGGGCCTTCCCAAAATAACATTGCAACAAGATAGGTTATCAATAACACAAAATTTTTTGTAAAAGTTTAACCCTTCAATGTATATTGGGAGTTTGATGTCCCCCAATGTTTTCTTGGTCTCGCCACTGAAGCTGATGTGTTGTAAAACACACTTACTTTCCTTATCGTTTTATCATGTTTAAGTGATTAAATAGTTTAATTATTAAGAGTTATAGCTTGTTTTTACTTGATTTTACAAAGATGGATTGATTACTTGTAGGTTATGAGTTTAATGAAGAAAAAATTGTCAAATTTGAAGACTCCAGGGGCTTATTTGATCAAGTTCGAATACTACAACACAAGGCCCAACCCAAGCCCACAAGTTAGAAGCCTTACATGCATATTATATGAAGAAAAATAAAAAAAAACCCCTAACTTCTGCCTATAGTGCCGATCGCAACCAGCAGCAGCAAGGGAAGAAAGAAAAAAATTAGTGGCGGCTGTGTTTTGGCTAGAGGACGGTTGGGAGAAGAAGAAGAAGACCGAGGGAGGTTTGGTGCAGCAGCTAGGGGCATTATACATCCATAAATTCAGACATATATCTTAAGTAATCACTCATAAACTTGTGTTCTTGTTCAAGATTGTTAACTAGTTGATTTGATCCTTTACTTTGGATTTTTTGCAAGTAACTTGAAGATTGACTTGTGTTTGATTATTATTGAATCTTGAATGAGTTTACTTATGTTTATATTGATGTTTATGATGTTTAACTTGAATATATGCTGCTGTCCAAAGTTAATGTTAGGCTAAAGTAGTTTGTTCTACCTAGGTTAGATAATTATTGTTAGGTTTTAATGAGTAAATTGGATTGTTTATGATCATGACTTGAATTGTTAATAAAAAGTTTGGTTTAACATTGAATTAGGTTGTGTTTATTGGCTGTGTTTTGATTAATTATACTTAATTACCTCTTGCTTTGATTGATTGAATCGGTTTTAGTTGATTTTAGCTTGTTTAAACTCTTTACTTTGTGTTTAGAGATTGTTTGCGGGGTGATCAACCGTAGGGTTTAAGTGGGTATATTAATTAGTTAAAATCAGCGGGTAGGCACCTTCTTAGATACTGAGAGGTGATAGGAAGTAGGGTCGTCTCTGAGTCTGGAATGTTCATTTCTGAAGGACATCGTGTTGGATGATGTTGACCGAGCTTCCACCATCAACTAGGATCTTGCGTACATAATGGTTTGCGATACACAAAGTTACAATAAAAACGTCGTGGTGTGGATCCTGGATGCTTGATTTATCTTCTTCATCAAAGAAGATCCTTTTGTCAGTTTTCAAAGTGGTGGATATGACCGGTCTTTCTCCATTCTCCAGCTTGGTTTCTTTGGCGTGCCTTTTTGCTGTAGAGATAGAAGTGCCGCATATATCTAAGCCGCCGGAAATGAAGATCACTTGAGCATCTGATGGGGGCGGAGTTGCTTTTTTAGGAACCTCTTCAGGATCCTGGATCCTTGACTTTTTTCTTCCCAACAGTTCCTTGAAATGGCCCTTGCTTAGGAGGTATCCAATTTCCCTCCTCAAACTGATGCAATCGTCCATCATATGGCCAAAATCCTCATGAAACGCGCACCATTTGGATTTATCTCTGAAGGTCGTTGACTTCTCGTTCTTTCGAGGCCACCTTGCCTTCTCTCCTAGATCCTTCATGGCACAAATCAAGCCATGAGTATCCAAAGAGAAGCAATACTCTGAGTTGTTGGGGTAATCTTCATCATCATCTCCTTCTTCAACTGCTCGGACGTTTTGGTTGTTGAATTTGGAGTATGGCTTCGAGTTGGTGTTTCTGAACTAGGATCCATGTTTCTTGTCAGGGGATTCTTGCTTCGTTTGAGCCCCCAACCTTTCTTGGATCCTTTTGTCATCCTCCAACCATATGAATCTAAGTGCCCTGTTCCTTACTTCATCTAAAGTCCTGCAAGGAGTCATCACAAGATCATCATAAAAGGGGGAGCCCCTATTTAGCCCCATCTTGAAGGCTTCTACAGCCGTAGCCATGTCAATATTAGGGATATCTAGGGCCTCCCTGCCAAACCTCGTGACAAAATCTCTAAGGGATTCATCATTGGGGTGGACAACTCTATATAAGTCACTAGTTAACTTCTCAAATTTCCTACTACAAGAAAATTGGCTGTTGAACAAGCTAACTAAATGTGAAAAAGAAGTAACAGAAAAGGGAGAAATATTTAGCAGCCATTATAAAGCAGATCTTGCTAGTGTGGATCCAAAACACTTTCACAGACAAGCCTCCTTGAGCCTCTCAGGAATTGAATTGATCTCCATCCTTTCCCTGTATTGAGCTACATGCTCTTCACGATCAGTGGTCCCATCATACACTTTCATGTTGGGGGTTTGAAAGTGTTTCGGGATCTCCGTGTCACAGATTGGTGGAGCAAATTTGGACAATTTGTGGCTTCCTTCCGGTATCTCAGGGATTGGACGGATCACCCCTGGTACGCTGGATATCATTACCTTAAGTTTCTGCAGTTCCTTAGCCATAGCTTGGTTGATACCTGCATCCTGCATGGAACCACAGTTAGCATCTAAGGATATAGGATCATGGATGTTACCTCTTTGTTGTGTGAAGGTTGGCATTCAAGAAGAGTAGCTGAGGTAAGAAGTGTCTGCTACAGGAGTTGGTCTACTAGAGGCAATGGTCTGTATGGGGATAATGTCTCCTTCATGGACCTCCGAAGACCTTTGATGTTGAATCCCTGAGGATCCTTGATCCTGGGAGAAGGATCCTTGATTCAGTATTAAGGATCCTAGAGGCTTGGAGTTAAAGGATCCTTGATGATACAATCCGGAGGATCCTGGTTGAAGGATTGATGATCCTTGTTGGGGGAAAGAGGATCCTTGAACTTGTACACCCATGAACCCTAGAGAAAGGACAGACGATCCTTGTTGAAAAATTGAGGATCCTTGAGCTTGCTGACCCATGGACCCCTGTTAAAGTATAGATGATCCTTGAGCAAGTTGGGCCAAGGATCCTGGAGTGGTAAAATCCAGCATCCTAGGCATTAGAGGAGTCTGATCCTCCGCTGGCCTCTTAGTCCTATTGAGGTCTTCTATCTCCCAAAGGATCCTTTGGTTAGTCTTGTTCTGCTGCTCCATGTAAGCTCTAACCTATGAAAACATAGCAGAAACGTTGTTGTTAGAGTTAACCACCGAAGTGGCAGCAGTGGTTTTCAAGCTCTGGAAGACTGGTAGTTTTGTCTTGTATCTAGCCGCAGTGGTCCTTGGAGCTGCTGCTAGCGGAAGAGGCATCGATGGCAAGGTTCTTTGCGGGTGAGAAACTGATGAAGGCATAGTTGATGAAGCAGAAGATTGTTGGGAAGAGATTGACAGTGGTATTGATAGAAAAGGTTTAAAATTGTTCGGGTATTTTCTGGATTATAGCAACAATTGCCCTACGGTGGGCGCCAAATTGTTTTGGTCAAAATTCTACTAAGGATAATGTAACCAAATTCTTTTGGTGAGGTTTAGTGCTGAGTTGATAAGAACAATAATGAATCGGTTGCAAACACAAACACAATAATTTTTTACGGGGAAAAGCCCTTGATCTGGTTTGGATCGCCGGCACAAAAACCCTAGGTGATGACAAATCGTCTATCACCACTTTATTAATGTAAAAATCGGGTTACAAATGGTGGAGTTTATGATCAAAGATTACAAGGTATCTAAGTGTGTGTATCTGCTTTGAGTGTTCTTAACAGAGTGTTCGTGAATGTTAGCAGTGAGTGAATGAATGTGAACGTATGTGTCGTGCCCTAACTTTGATCATAACTCGGTATTTAACAATAATAACAACTAACTAATTCCTCTTACGAATCCGCCATCTTCCCACTCTCTTCATTCGTGCCATTTGACCACGTGCTGAACATGTCTAGTAGCGAAATAGGTGGTGGACTAGGTCTAGGATCCGTTATATCTATCAAACACAACACCATACAGACACAATTATTAGTAAGCAAGTAATATCGAGGATCCCTGATCCTTCTTAACTTGCAACATATCTTAAGGATAATCCATCCATAAGACAGTTAAGAATAATGAATCCTCAGCGTAAAATTAATGCCCCTGCATATATAATCCACTTTTTGGGCCCGACCGACAAGCCAAAGACGACGCGGAAGAAGAGGCGGTTACGAGTGCGATTGTGCTCGCAACAACTTATTTGAATTCTATTATCTCTCATCCACCCACCGTTTCAGAAATGCATATATCGAACAAGACCATATCGAAGTCAACAACCGGTTGATGGCAGATTACTTCAACGACTCACCGAGATACAATAACCCGAAGACTTTTGGGTGTCGCTTTCGAATGTCTAAAAATTTATTTATGCGCATCACCAATGATTTGGAGAATGAGCTTGATTACTTTAAGAAAAACCGGATGCTCGAGGGACGTTGTGATTCACGGCTATTCAGAAGGTTATGTCAGCCATATGAGTGCTCGCCTACGGAAACATGGCCGACATCAACGACTAGTATTTAAAGATGGCCGATAAAACAACTCGGGACACCTTGGAGTATTTTTGTTACGGTACGTTTCATTTTTTTTAAATAATTGTATCACTTGATTACTTTAATTAATTATTTTATAAATTGTGTAAAATATAGGAATATTTAAACTATATGGACCACATTATCTGAGAGAGTCCAACTGGAACGATCTACAACGTCTTTACGAGGCACATGCAAGGGTTCATGGTTTACCCGACATGATAGGGAGTGTAGATTGTTTATATTGGGAATGGGCTAATTGTCCAACTGCATGGCGAGGTCAATACACACGAGGTGACCAAAAGGAACCAACGATCAGCCTTCAAGCTGTAACATCGTGAAAATTTTGGATCAAAGTTGCTAAGTTCAAAGTAAAAAGGACTAAAAATGACAAATTCTAAACTTCAAGGTTTAAAATGAAAATCTGTCTTCTTGTCCCATAGCGATACGCGACGGGACAAAGGACAAGCCCATCGCGTATCGCGAAGGGCTTGGTTATAAACCCAAGAAATGGCCACATGGTGATACGCGACCGCCGAGGAGCCAACGTCATCGCGTATCGCGATGACGCGGTCTGAAAGGCCAATACATGTGTCGCCATGTGTCAAATGGTGGCACATGATCACGAGGGTAAAGCCAAAGTTGTGGCTGATGCCCTAAGTCATAAAGAACATGAAAAACCAAGAAGAGTCTGAGCGTTAAGATTAGAACTCCTAGTTGATCTCATCGAACAAATCAAATTTGCTCAACTCCAAGGGATCAATGAAAATAAGATCTCCGATGAAAAATGTAACGACACCATTGACTCGCTTGTCAATGGTGACGATGGTATTCTTAGGCTCTGTAATAGAATTTGGGTACCAATCATTGGAGACTTGCGAGAAAAGATCTTGAGCGAAGCTCACAAGTCCAAGTACATGATGCACCCTGTTAGTGACAAAATGTACCAAAACTTAAAGCCAAACTACTGGTGGAATGGAATGAAAAAGGACATCGCTTCGCATGTTGCGAAATCAAGGGCTGGCAATTGGGTACCTGTTTAAGACACGATAAGACCTGTTAATAAAAAAAGTGCGGTATGTGATTTTTTTATTTTCTTAAATAGTTGAATTTAATAGGCTAGACTCCATCATTTTCCTTTATTGATACACAAAACTTAAAACTGTCTTATTGTCATCACATATAAAGTAGTTAAACAAGTCGTATTCAAGTTTGAAACTTGTGTTACGCGCATCACTTCTTACATGTTAAACATGTTAAGGCACGAATTTCCAGCCCTAGCGAAATGTCTTAATTGTTTGAAAGTCAAGGCCGAACATCAAAGGCCATCGGAATTGCTTTAATAACCAGAACTTCCCGTTTGGAAGTGGGAGTTAATAACCATGGACTTTATCACAAAACTCCCAAAAACGACTCGACAACATAATGCAATTTGGGTTATTGTGGATAGACTAACAAAATCTGCACACTTCATACCTATCAATGAATCGTATTTAATGGATAGATTAGCGCGTATCTATGTAAACAACATCGTTGCTTTTCATGGAGTACTGTTGTCTATAATTTATGATCGAGACAGCCGATTCATGTCTTATTTCTGGAAAAGCTTCCAACAAGTGTTATGCACAAAGTTAAACCTTAGCACCGCCTATCATCTACAAACTGATGGGCAAAGCAAAAGGACGATTCAACATTGGAAGATATGATCCGCGCATGTGTTATAGACTTAGGTGGAAGTTGGGATGACCATCTACCCCTAATAGAATTTTCGTAAAAGAATAGCTATCACACGAGTATTCAAGCCGCACCGTTCGAAGCATTATATGGCCGTAAATGTAGAACGTTCGTGTGCTGGTCTGAAACTGGAGAAAATCAATTATCGGGACCCGAGATAGTCCAAGAAACCACTAATAAGGTCTTACAAATCCGAGAACGAATTAAGACGGCACGTGATCGCCAAAAGAGTTACGTCGGTGTCCGTCGAAAGCCGTTGGAATTAAATGTTGGTAACAAAGTTCTTTCGAAAGTCTCGCCATGGAGAGGCGTTGTTCGCTTCGGAAAGAAAGAAAAACTTAGCCCTCGATTCGTAGGACCATTTGAAATACTCGGGACTGTTGCATATCGTTTGAGACTACTCGAAGAAATGCATGGGATACACGATATATTCCACGTCTCCAATATGCGAAAATGTATAGCTGACGGATCTTTGTCTATGCCTCTAAGAGATGTTGAAATTAATGAAAATTTAAAATTTGTAGAACGACCAATTCTAATCGAAGATTCAAAAACAAAGAAGTTAAAGTGACGAACATTGAAAATCGTTAAAGTAAAGTGGGACTCACGAAGAGGCCCCGAATATACTTGGGAACTTGATACCGAAATGAAGAAGAAACACCCCCACTTGTTCTAAAGAATCAATTTCGAGGACGAGATTTATTTCATGGTGGGGAGGTTGTAAAATCGTGAAAATTTTGGATCAAAGTTGCTAAGTTCAAAGTAAAAAGGACTAAAAATGACAAATCCTAAACTTCAAGGTTTAAAATGAAAATCTATCTTCTTGTCCCATAGCGATAAGCGATGGGACAAAGGACAAGCCCATCATGTCGCCACGTGTCAAACAGTGGCACTTTGTGTCGCCACGTGTCACCACGTGTAAGGCCCCGTTATCGGTGCCCTACACTGGACGTTGAATTTACTCAAAAATACAGTTCATAATATCAGAGTTAATTAAAACATTCGCGGAATATAAAAAACATTCAACCATATATTACACAACCATCATTTCTTGTCTTAACCAGCATCCGAATCATTTAATCATAAAAACATGTCTTATAAATAACATAACATTTCATTGAGATGCCAGTGTCTTCAATTCCATGCCATGTGTTTCCCCTCAAGCGAGCTGCCTCATTCTACTCGCCTGCGTGCATACTAAAAGTCAGCTACGCTAATTGAGTTCTAGTTAATCGTACAACATACAATCAGTTCACATACTTGCACACATGCTCGAAGGTGTGTACATCATTCATACTTTACTTTACATACATAACTATCCATACTACGTAAAGAGCCTTTTGCCCTATAACCTCACAGATATTATAAGTGTCTGGTCCCCAACATCATAAATATTATTAGGGTTTGGTCCCTATCCTCACAGATACTGTTAGGGTCTGGTCGCTATCCTCACAGATATTATTAGGGTCTGGTCCCTATCCTCGCAGATATTATTAGGGTCTGGTCCCTGTGTTTCATGCAACTGTAACATACATGTCTTTACATACCTTCCTTAATAATACGTGCAATATCCGAAGATCGTTCACGTACTATCAACATAACATACGTAACATACATAGCATACATACATCACTCATACATCATATATATATATATATATATATATATATATATATATACATCATATCTTTAACTACCACCTGACAGTACATGCAATATCTGAAGATTGTTCACGCACCGTCAAGCAATCATCATACATAAATCGTACCAAGCATATACTTAGCACTTAAGGTAAGCGTATTAACTATCACATCAAGTATGCACACAGCCCCGAAAACATAACAAGGAGGTGGGGCTAGAAACTCACCTGAACTCGATTACTTTCACCGTTTATGGTTATTTCTTTCTTGAGCTGTGCACGACTAACTGTATAACAATTACACATATCAATTAACTATCACTACTCAAATCGCGTTTCTAGTCTAATTATAACCCTCAACTACGGGGCCCTGGCAGCGGGGTTCTAGGGGCGGCAGCCCCTAGCGGGTAGGGGTGTTCATCGGATCGGATAACCGATTATTCGGGTTATTCGGATTTGAAAATTTTTAGACCTTATCCGAAATTCGATTCGATCCGAATTCGGAATATTCCTATCCGATCCGAATCTATCCGAATTCATTTCAGATCGGATTCGGATAATATCTGAATAATCCGAAATAAACCTAAATTTTTTTTCTATTGTTTTGTTTCTAACATAGTTTAGAATCACAATAAACATACTAACCGGAAAATACAAATTACTCTTAACACAAATTTAAAATTTAAACTTCAAATAATAGTCTCACGAAAATAACAAACCGGAAAATACCACTAAAACATGTTTTTTATTCGGATTAAACGGATATCCGAATAATCCGAATTTTTTCAAATTCCATATCCGAATCCGAATTAGTTATTCGGATCATCTGATTGATCCGATCCGAATATCCGATTAATAATTTGGACCGGTTTATTTGAGTTTCGGTTTCGGTTTGGATTTCGTTTTTTTCGGATTTCGGATTTCTTAAACACCCCTACTAGCGGGGTCCAAGGGGCAGAGCCCCTGGCTGGGGTTAATCCTTTAAGTTCAGGGGATTTATGATTATATTTTATTGTTAACCTCTTAATCCTTTAAGGTATCTTCCATAAATTAATAAAGTCCAAGGGCTATTTTGTAATTAAATCATTCTTTTTCTAAGTCCATGGACTGTTCTGTCATTTTGTAAAACTTCTAGTTCGTTACTCAGCTCTTTAACGAATTGACTTATCATAACGAACTGGTCCTTGTAACGAATTGGACCCTCTAACGAACTGGTCCTTATAACGAATCAGTCCATATAACGAACTAGTCCATATAACGAATCAATCCATGTAGCGAATTGGACCTTCTAATTCGTTATCTTTTTAACGAATGATCATAGCGAATTGAGAGTTAGTTCGTTATCTTTTCCTTAACGATCTTGAACACGAACTAAGTCTGGTTCGTTAGGTTTCCTTTAACGAATCATTAGACGAATTACCCCTAGTTCGTTAATTCCCCGTTAATGAATTAGGGTTTGGTAAGAGAATGTCAGAAACATTCTCTGACATAACCTTCCTCGTACCCGCCGCCTTTCTGCCGTTGTCGCCGAAAAACCGCGGCTTCCCCGAAAAAAAAGACCTGACCCGTTTTCCACCTTTTTTCACCGTTTTTCGTCCCGTTCGATCCAGATCTGAGCTAGGGTGACCCCTAAGCTCATCTTAGGTTCGGTTATACCCGATTCCACCCGGATCTCGTGACTTTAAAGATTTAACGATGTCTGCTCATCGTTTCGTGACTAAATCTAGCGGGTTTGAGTTCATACAACAACATACTATCATTACCTTGAATCGGGATCGTTCTTCTATCTTGGTTCGGCTATAGAAAGGAGAGAAATTAGAGAGAGCTTAAGTGTGTGTTTTGGTGGTGTATCGAATATGTGTGAAATGAATGATTAAATGGGTAATTAAGGCTTATATAATTATGGGTCATGGGCCTAAGCCCATGGTCTTTCCTTCTTTCCTTCATAACCCAAGTTCATAACCCATATCCATTTAGCTCAACACTAGCCCGACTCATAATAACTCATATTTTCATATTATTAACCGAACATAAAATGGGATGTTACACCACGTGGCACCGTGTCCGCCACATGGCGCCATGTGGCAAACCTATGGGTAACGGAGAATGGCTACGTAGCGATACGCGACAGGCTGATCAAGGGGCCATCGCGTATCGCGATGGAACCCCTGATCAGCCTATAAATAGAGGGCTTTAGGCTCTCTCTCTCCTCACACCAAAACATCAGCTCTTTCGCTCTCTAAAATACTTCCTCTCTCACTACCTCGAAGTTCGTGCAAGCTTTCCTCGATAACCTTGCCAAAATACCAACATTTCCTCAATCTGCGTGCAGTACACCGATGATACCGACGATGTTATCTTGAAGAGCGTGCCATCCCGACGTCACGACGACCCGCCTCGTAAAGCATGCCGGTGTGTGAAGAAGTATTAGTGTGCCTCGGTAAACGTGTCAAAGAAAGGGTTGATCAAGAAGATAAAGAACTCGAAGCAGCGTCGAAGTGCTGCTCAATTGTTTAGGGTTTTTATAAGCTAACCAAGGTAGGCATAATGCCCAAATAAAATAATAATAAAATAATAAAGGCTTAAAACCCTAAGTCGAGGATATACTCGATACCTCGATAAATAAAAGATAACATAACAAAGAAAAGAAAAGAAAGGAATATGAATATGATATCAATATGATTATTATATAATTCTTTGTTATAAAATATTATTTAAGTTATAATGTTTATTCTTAAATAATAATTAAAAGAAAAGATACATTTCTTAGAGAAGAAGAAACGCAAGGTTTAAAGAAAAGTAAAATAAGATTAACTAATGGTTTATCTTAAAAGAAAAGAAAGTAAGTCAAAACGAAAGAGTTTAACTTATAAAAGAAAAGAAAGAAAACATACTTTTTAACTAAATGTTTTAAAGTAAAGAAAATATAATCGTGTTAAATATTATAAAAAAGACTAATGGTCTTAAGCCGGATTGTATATCCTACTAACAAAAAGTTATACTCGTACTATAAGTACGAGATAGCAAGAAGAGGGAATGACCCTCGGACATTGTATTGAAGCTGATCCAAACGAAAAGGTGAATACGCCTCAACTTTACAAACTTATTTAATCGAGTTAAAAGAAGTCAATAAAAAGAATTACATGGGACTACGTGTCTCTAAAACGTTATAAACAAAGGTAAGCGCTAGACCTCAGGTGGTCGTGTACGTTTGTTTGGATCCTTACATATGTGGTAATAAAGTCGGTGGGCACACCGCGCCACACTTGGTTATGACCTCCACCACGATGGGCCGGACTTAAGTTACGTCCGAGTGAGACTGACCTTGTGTATACGTATGGTAAAGTAATGTCGAACGCTGCGGTGTTTGCTGGGTGCATTGTGTAGAGACTTGAGTATATAATTGTGTTTGTTTTAAAAGCTTAATTATTCCTAATCCACGATGGGCCGGACCTAAGTTATGTCTCGAGGGGCAATCAAGTAAAAGAAAATATTTTAGCATCAGCATATTCACCAGCATGTGTTGTTGACGTATTTTCTTAACATTTTGCAGGTAATCAATAATAGTAGCTTGGGATGCCGAAGTGCTTAAGATATCTGATGGCTCGAATTATTTTGTGAAACTTTAATTATAAATGGTGGTTTTGTAAATAACAAGTAATCTTACTCAAACACTAAACGGGATCTTTTAATCCCGTCTCTTTGTTAATGTAAATATTATATTTTAAATCCACATGTATATAAGACTTACGCTTTTAATACGTAACTCTGATTTATTTACAAACATGGTACCAACATATGTGTCATACGCATAGGCTGTGGTTTGGGGTGTGACAAGTATTGGTATCAGGGCTATCGATCTTAGCGAATTAGGTATTAAAAGATAATAACTAAGCTTCGATCCAAGTGAATAGGAAAAATGTTTTATTACTTGTTTAAATTAAATAGGGATAAGATAGGCTGGTAAACCTTTTCTATCCTTCCTCAATCTAAACCACCTAACCTATATATGTCGTTCAAAAAGATAATGGATGGATTCATGAGAGACGCAAGAAGAGCTGGAATTCCCGAACCCCTACAGAAGGATAACATGAGCGAGGACTACTAAGAATCTTTCTTCAACCAAGACCAACCGATTGACCGAACCAAACACTTCCCTGGAACCGAGCAATGTCCAATCAACTTACCCGATAGTACACCAATGTAAAGGAATGATCCCCCAAGACACTCAAGTTATCATCCATCAAGCATACCAATGTACCACCCATCCGACATCCCAACATATAACCCTTCCTAGATTCCGACATACCAACCATCCGAGGTTTAACATATCAACCGCCAAATCCTCATCCATCGTACGCTTTCCTCACAAACAATACAAAAGGGAACCGGAATCCGACTCATTGATTGGGTGCAATGCCATTTCGATCAAAGTAGATGGCATACTGGAACCTCTGCCTACAACTCCATCGACTCTCACCCCAAAAACTATGATGGACCTTCTCGAAAACCGAAGATGAGGCTTATGATGCCGTATGGGAGTTTTCACATGCACCCAATAGTAAAGGAGATTGCCCAGTTGATGGAAGAGGAAATTTCTGAGGAAGAGGAAGACCCGGAGGAAGAAGAGGACCATGAGGAGGAAAATCCCAGTGAAGTAGCAACACCTATGGAGGAACCGTCCAATTGTGACTGCCCGTTTGGACAAGGACGTGTACAACCATTCTTTCAAAAGGACTTGAGTTCCGGCTCCGTAGACCCGTACATGCAATACCTCCAAGAACTCAAGAACAAGTCAACATCAAGTTTCCCACCATATCAAGGCAGGTCTCGTCAATCGAAGAACAAGCAGACAAGATTCACGAACAAAATGAAGCAGTCATGGCTTTATTCAACTACCCGTCTGACGTGACATCATCACCATACCCCAAGAATCACTACGACATCTTCATTATGGGGTACCATGATCCGACACCTAGATATGGATATCCGAACGAGAAACCACAGTCCCAAGAAGAGCATCTCGATAGGGCGTTGCATGAAACTGATGATCTGAGAAAGAGGGTAGTCGTTGAGAGAGCCAAGAAGAATAAGATAGGAGATAAGCTTATTTGAAAGTGTAACAAAATGACTAAGGTGGTGAAGAAGTATCTGAAGGACTGAAGAGAATAGAATAGGGTTGTTTGTGTTTGAAATGTGTGTGAAGTATTTTTGGGTCACGATTTGGTTAGACTGACGCATATCAGAAGACCTGACATGATCAAGACAAAAGAGAAATAATCTAGAAAAGTCGAAGTATTAAACAAGATGGAATGTACGGCTTGGAGCATGTAATACCGAAATCCATAGGGATTTCGGTTTGCATGGGTTAGCAATACAGAAATCATGTTGATTTCTGTTTGGGCTTAGTTGGGCTTGGTCATTGGGACTCTTATAAATGCTAACTATATAAAGCATGTTTAATCATTTTAGTGTTGGTGGTTGTTAAGTAGAACTAGAGATCTCTCTCACACTTCAATAGCCATCACATCCAAAGAACATAATATTATGTGTAAATCGGTTTATGTATTTGATGATTTATTTGATAATAGAATCGTATGCATTGAAGCCATAGTACTTCGTGTTCATTATATTTATATTGTTCTTCTACCTCGTTCTAGAATCATCACGGTGTTAGGATTCCGCACTAACATCGTGTTTGGGTTGATATCATATTGCATAGATCCTGTTTCGGGACTTACAAGTATGTGTTATGTTGTAATCATGTTTGATAAAGGACGTTGAACCGTCCCAAGAATAAGGATAGGTGTGTATATATATATATATAGAAAAGAGTTCAAATAAAAAACAAGTGTTTTGTGAGAAGTGTGAGAAGAGCTTTAAAATAAAAGAAACCACCTAAATATGACACTATACAATGTAAATATGAAACAATACAATTATTTAGAAACTACCAATCTCAACCACTAGATCATAGATCCAAGGGCCTAGATCTATTCTTATTCTTCTCACAAAAATATTGTTTTTTACATTAACCCTACCCTATATATATATATATATCATGTTAGTGCACGGTTTTACGTCTCGAGTCTTTGTATTTATCTTTAACGTATTTGACGTTTTGTTTAATGTAATAAAATATTATTGTTTTAAGTTTGTTCGTTATATGTAAGGTCTAGTTCGCTAAGGATGTTTAGTGAACTAGAATTAAGTTAAGATCTCCCTGATTCGTTAAGGATGTTTAACGAATCAGGAGATGATTCGTTAGTTTATTTATCTGTTTATGTATGTAACGAAGTAGTGTCTAGTTCGCTAGGGAATTTTAGCGAACTAGACCTATCTTCTATTTATAATGAACTCTGTTTACAATTAATGTTAAGTTTTGAGAGTTAATTAACAAAGTTCTGCTCAATCTCTCTCTCGATCTTCATCTTAATTACACATACATACATACATATATATATAATCCAAATAATAACAGATAACATACAATCAAGAGTAATCATGAACTAGATCCGTGTTAGATTAATTACATCTTAGATATGTGATCTGTGTGAGCTAAACGAGTTCAAACAAGTGGTATCAGAGCTTTCGGTGCTCTTTTACTCTTAAATTTGATAGTTAATTTGTTATTGTTGACATTTAATTGTTATTGTGGTATAAGTTGTGTTTCCGGTTTGATTTAGAACAATTACGTGTTAATTGGACTGGTTATGGATTGAATTGGATTCGATTTGGTTTTGGTAAGGTTATTGTGAGCTGTGATTGATTGGAATTGAATGTTGGATTGAGTTTGGAGTGTTTGGTTTGGATCTGAGTTTGATCAAGAAACAGAGAGTTGTTTATGGTCAAATTGGATTTGTGATAAGTATATTTGGATTACGGGATCGATATGAGTGTAATCTTGTTTGATTCACGAGTAGTTTGATAGTTTATTTGTGGAATTTGGTTGACAATTGAGATTGTATTACAAATCTCCAAATCTGGATTTCTGGGTTGGTGTTCTTCATTTCCAGATTTCTGGAAATCTTCCTTGAAGATTTGAAGATATGATTATTCAAGTATGATTCGTTAATCTGAACTTGATTCGTTAACATATTTCATCAATTCGCTAAAGGTTATTATTGATTTGTTTCATCAGTTCGCTACTTCATTCGATTCATGTCCAACAGATTCGTGTGACATGTGGTTACCTTGGGATTTGGGTTATAACGACCTTTGCCACGTGGCATTAGGTGTCAGAGTTTGTTACAAACGGTTGTAACTACCTGATTCGCTATAGGTTGATTCGCTATCAACTGTAGCTGGTTCGTCATCTTATTCGCTACGTTTGTCTTAGTGATTCGTTACAGAATACTAGTTAATTCGCTAAGCCTGTACTTCGTGCTCTGCTTAGTCAATTCGTTAGTTTTGACTGATTCGTTGACCGATTCGTTGACCATCTGGTTCGTGGTCTGAGTTGATTCATTAATCATTTGATTCGCTAAAATCTTTTCTTGTTCGTTAACATTAATCCTTATTTCGTTAAGGTTTGGTTCGTTGATTACTGTTCACAGTTCGCTATAACTGTTTACATTTCGTTACATTGTTTACAGATTCGTTACCTAAGTTTGTTTTTAATCCTTAAAGTTTCAAACTTTACAAAAATGGCTGGTATGTATGCACTAGCTTCTCAAAACATGTTGATGCAACCAATTTTACAACTGGATACCGAGATAGGTTCACACTCGAAATGTCCTAGATTGATGAAATTTAGCGATTTTGCTAAATGGGAACCTCGTTTTCGTGCTCATTTGGGTTCTGTTCACCCTGATTGTTCTTATTGCCTAGATGAGGTATATATGGCACCAATGATTGGTGATGACACTACTGGTTTTACTCCCAAAGCTATTTCTCAATATTCACAAGAAGAAAAGAAAGCATTAGAGACCGAGATAAAGGCTTATTCTACTCTTACTATGGCATTACCCAAATATATTTTTCATCAAGTGGGTAGCATAAAGATATGTGCTTCTTTATTTCAACATCTTCGTATGAGAAGTATGGGAAATACAGCTGAAAATTAGAAAGTGATGCTTAAGTTTCAATTTCGGAATTTTAATTTGTTGAAAGGAGAAACAGTTGAAGAAATGACTACAAGGTTCAATCACTTAATTGCTGAAATGGACAAAATGAAACTGGAAATTTCTGAGACTGATAAAATTGACACTATTAAGAGTGTGCTACCAAGTTCTTACTCAACATTTCTAATGGTTTTGAAAGAGAATGATTATTTCTTGAATGAAGACTTGACTGTTATGGAATTCTTATAAAAGATTGAGGCAAGAGAATACGATCTTAAATGTCAGAAATCTTCCAAGGAAAGTCAAGATCCTGCTTTCTATGGTGGTAGTATGCCTCTAAGTTCAACTATATCTCCAATAACTGCATTTCTTACCCAAGCTGCAAGTGTAAAAGAATCAACTATCTTTAATGATCCAAAAGCATGTTTTTACACTTCTGGTAATTCTGGATCATCTGGTGCTCAACTACTACTAATCCATTTGCTTCATCACCTAGTGTCAATATAAAGGAAGCAGAACAAAATTTTGCTTTTCTAACAGCCTTTATGTCTTTATATGAAAACTTGGTTAGTAGTAAGATTGCCACAAGTGATCTAACTGATGAGGATTATGATCAGATTGATCCAGATGATTTGGAAATCATGGATTTAAAGTGGAACATGGCTATGACCGTCCGTAAAGTTAAAAGGTTCATGCAGAGGACTGGAAAAGATCTTCCGGCCTTAAACAAGAAATTGGGATTTGACAAGTTGAAAGTGAAGTGCTATAATTGTCAAGAGTTTGGACATTTTGCAAAGGAGTGTGACAAACCGAAGAAAGAATATACTGGTCCTCGTGGTCAACATCAAAATTCTTCTACACCACGAGGTAGTGATGCTGAAAAGAAACCATCTACTTCTGGGTCACAGGCAATGTTAGCTGATGGAAATGATTGGTCACAACGACTGTTGTGTAATGATACTCAAGCTAATTTGGCTATGTTTGGGCTAACAAAATATTTTCAAGATGCAAGTGGAGGTGAGATGTCTTCTGACAACGATTCTGGATCTGATTCTGACGACTCTTGTGACAAGCCTCCAACGGTGTTTGCTTGCATGGCTAAGATCAATGAGGTTAGTCATTCTATCTCTGCTACCTCATCTGTTAAAGTATCATGTGTTGACTGTAATTCTAACAAACCTAAGTTAGAAGCTTTGAAAACTCATAATGATAATCTAGTAAGAGAAATTGCTTCTCTGGAGGATACTTATCGACAATCTCTTGAATCTCAAATGCGATCTCGAGAAAATATTGAAGCATTTTCGACAAGTAACCACGATCTCAAGGCTGAGTTATCTGTGAAAATGACAATTAATGACCAAAAGTTTCAAGAAATCTTGAAACATCATTCAAAGATAACCGAGCTTGAGAATGAGGTTCTTGAGTTGAAGAACAAACTGGGTAAATTTAAAAATTCTTCTTTTCTGTTGAATGAAATTATTGAAGTGTCTGGAAAACAAAAGGATTCAAAGAAAGGCATCGGTTTTGTTGAAATTCCGTCACCTTTTCACAATGATTATAAAATTAATCATTTTGCTAGAAAAGAAGAGGATTTGATTGAAAAAGAATCTGTGATTTCTGAAAAATCTAAACCGGTTAAAACAGAAACTGTTAAAACCCAAGTTGCTCCTCAAAAACCTCATGTTGAAAGCAACAAATTCTTTGTTGAGAATGCTGACAAAGTGATTATCGAAGATGTGTTTGAACCTGAGGTAATACACAAGAATAAGAACATCCCAAGTTCTAATCATATTCTTTGCGAGCCTCAAGAATTTGAGGAAGCTGTGTATGGTTCATTCAAGTCTCAAGTGAAAAAGTAAGAAACTGTGAAAACCAAACCATTGAAGGCAAAGAAGTTAGCTAAACCAAAGATTTCTGATGAGGACTTGATGCGTTTAATTAATCTTCCTAATTCTAAGCCATCATCTGCTAGAGTTTTCAAGTTGAAAGGAATTGATACAATGTTTACTGAGAAAGACATTCCACTTAGTATCATCAAACCAGAACTAATTGAGAGTGTATTTCACAATGAAACGTCACAGATTCAAGACCTTGAACGTCTGTATGCTCAAGCAAAAACATCAGCTTTTTCTGATCCATTGACTAAAGCCAAGCAAGTTTTAACACATGCTAAAAGGATTAAATTTGTAAAGTCAACTGGAATAGATACTCTAAAAAGTTTTTCAAATAGCTCTAATTTAGATTTTTACTTGAAAAAGAAATCTGAGTTATCTGATGAGTTTGCTAAGAGCATGACAAAAAATATGAGCCATCCTCGATCTTCTGCATCATTTGCTCCAACTAATTCTCAATATCATCATGTGGACATGCGAAGCTGTTTTCTTTGCTGTCAGCATGGTCATGTAGTGAGAAATTGTAGTAAGAAGAGCTATCAGAATCTTCATCCTTTTATCAAAGACCATTCTAAACCGGTTCCTTTGGTAAAAGAGATTCTGAAACGACCTGTGTCGTATGCTGATGATACTCATATTATGTTCTCTAATGTGAATCCTCGAAAGCTGATTCATGTTAATGAGACTCATGGTCAAGTAAAACCCAAGTTTATTCCAACTGCACCATTATGCAAGAATGAAAATTCAAATGTGGTTCAAGCAGCTTACTTAAGACGAAAGTCTAAGAAGCCGGTAACTTATTCACAAGTGGCTGGACAACAGTTGAATTCGGCTAAGTTTAAAATGTCTCAAGAAAACCAAAAGGTGCCCAAGACTGAGGCCTGGGCTGCCTTTTTGAACTAATCATCTTTACTTTGTGTGTAGGGTACATCCAAGACTGTGTCTGGTGAAAACTGGATAATGAATAGTGGATGTTCTCGTCATATCACTGGGAATCTCGACCTATTAACCAACGTGAGAAATATTCAAGGGGGTTATGTAGCGTTTGTTGGGAATTCTGGGGGCATGATCACACAAGAAGGTGAAGTTTCAAATGGTCACATTACTTTTGAAAAGGTCAATTATTGTGACAAGGTGGATCATAACTTATTAAGTGTGTCGCAGATTTGTGATAAAAAGTACACTACGATATTTACTGACAAAGAATGTCTTATCTTGAAACCGGGTTATGTGATTCCCGAGGACATGGTTGTCATGCGATCACCACGATCAAATGATATTTATGTCTTAAATATGAGCTCTAAAGTATCCACATCGATCAAAACATGTTTTGTCTCGAAAGCAACCGAGAAATATTTGATTCTATGGCATCGTAGAATGGGTCACATACATGTTCGAAAGATGAATTATTTGATGGCTAATGACTTAGTGGAGGGTGTCTCTTTGAAGAACTTTAAATTATCTGATCACTGCATTGCATGCAAAAAGGTCAAGCAGAAGAAGAAGTCACATTCTTCTAAGTTATTAAACTCCATTAATACTCCTCTTGAACGACTTCATATGGATTTGTTTGGGCCTGTGAATCGTGCGAGTATTTCTGGGGTTGGTATTGTCTTGTGGTGACTGATGATTATTCAAGATACTCATGGGTGTTATTTATGAGTTCGAAAGATCAAACACCGGTTTTGGTACAAAACCTTATCACCAAGATCGAATCACTATACAAACAAAAGGTGAGGAGAATCCGAAGTGATAATGGTAACGAATTCAAAAACACTGTATTAGATTTATTTTGTGTTCAAAAAGGAATTCATCGAGAATACAGTGCACCATATGTACCTCAACAAAATGGTGTTGCTGAACGAAAGAATCGAACCTTGATTGAAGCTACACGAACTATGCTCGCTGATTCTAAGCTTCCCGTCCAATTCTGGAATGAGGAGGTGAATACAGCTTGCTATACGCTTAATCGGGTTCTAACTATTAAACGACTCAAGAAGACAAGTTATGAGTTGTTGAATAATCGAAAACCTAACTTAAAGTACCTGGAACCTTTTGGGTGTCCGTGTACAATGTTGAAGAAGGATGTGGGTAAATTTGAAGAAAAAGCTATCGAAGAGTATTTCTTGGGATATGCATCTCCAAAGAAAAGGGTATTTAACTTCACGTCTGGTTGTGTTGAGGAATGGTACCCATTTGGACTGTCAAAAGTACACAACTCCTCCTCAAGGGAAAGGTCCCAACTGGATGTTTGACTATGATAGTTATTTTAATTCATTTACTCCATCGACTGAACACATAGACGAAGATCTGGTTCGAGCATACTTTGAAGATCAATTGGCTATTCCAAGATTTTCAAGTTCTAATGATGTTGAAGCTCCATATATAGCTTCAACTGAGGAACCTCATGTTGCTTCTCCAGCTGCTTTTGATAATGTATCTACTTCTTCTGATGATGAGCAAGTTAATGATCAAGTTATTGAACTTGATAGTGATGTTTCATCTCCTGAGCTTGGTGAACATTACACTAACTTATTTGATAATGTTGTTGTTCTTGAGAATCCTACTCTTCGGATTCATGGTTATCATCCACAGGAAAACATCATTGGAGAACTTGATGTGGGCGTTAGTACAACGTCATCAAGTTGCTTCGTCAAGTGATAATAATGTATTGTGTGAATATGCTGATTTACATTAATCGGGAATTGTAAATCTTGCAAAATTCACTTGCTTTCTGTCTCAAGTTGAGCCAACGACGGCTCGTAAGGCACTTGAAGATCCTTCTTGTGTAGAAGCTATGCAAGAAGAATTACAGCAATTTGCACGTTTGGGTGTTTGGGACTTAATCGACAAACATGCTAGAGTCAAGAAAGCTATTCCGACTAAGTGGGTATTTAAATGTAAGAAAGATGATTGAGGGGTGATTGTCAGAAACAAAGCACGTCTAGTGGTGCAAGGTTTCCATCAGCAAGAGGGTGTGGATTACACAGAAGTATGTGCTCCAGTTGCAAGATTATAGTCAATTCGAATCTTCCTGGCATATGCTGCTTAAAAGAATATCAAGGTCTATCAAATGGATGTTAAAAGTTCTTTTCTCAATGGTGAACTACACGAGGAAGTGTTTGTTTTACAGCCTCCTGGTTTTGAAGATCCTGATTATCCGGACCAAGTTTATCGATTAAACAAGGCTCTGTATGGTCTAAATCAAGCCCCGAGAGCTTGGTATGGCACGCTCGCCGACCATCTGACTGATAACGGCTTCAAACAAGGGACTGTTGATTGCACTTTATCTCATAAAACTGTTGGTGATGATCTTCTCCTAGTTCAGATTTATGTCGACGACATTATTTTTGGGTCTACAAATGATACGTTGTGTAAGGAGTTCGAGAAGTCCATGCAAACAAAGTTCGAGATGAGCTCGATGAGAGAGATGAATTTCTTCTTAGGGTTGCAAGTTCACCAGTCTGCTAACGGAATCTTTATTCATCAGACTAAGTATGCGAACGATGTCTTGAGCCGATTCAAGATATCTGCCGAAAAAATCCCTTCTACTCCTCTCCCCGTGGGTCACAATTTATCACCGGATGAATTGGAGGATACCGTTGATCCTACCCTCTATCTTGCTATGATTGGTTCTTTAATGTATCTAACGGCTTTTCGCCCCGACATTATGTTTGTTGTTTGTCTTTGTGCTAGGTTTCAAGCAAGTCCACGAGTGACTCACCTAGCTGCGGTTAAGAGAATACTTCAGTATTTGAGGGGAAATCCAGACATCGGGTTGTGGTACCTCAAGGATGATACTTTTGATCTTACTGCTTATTCAGACTCGGACTATGGAGGTTGCAAGATCAACTTCAAATCAACGACTGCAGAATGTCAATTTTTAGGAAACCAGCTTGTTTCCTGGCAGTGTCAGAAGCAAACAACGGTCTCCACTTCAACCACCGAAGCTGAGTATGTTGCAGCCTCGAGTTGTTGTTCCCAGGTTTTGTGGATACAACAACATCTTCGCGACTACGGTTTGAAGTTTCTTACTACTCCTATTTTGATTAATAATTCTGCTGCAATTTCTATCACAAAGAATCCCGTACAACATTCGAAAACAAAACATATCGAAATTTGATATCACTTTATACGGGATTGCTTTGAGAAGAAGTTGATTGACCTTGAGAAAGTACATACAGACTTTCAGAAAGCCGATCTGTTTACCAAAGCTTTTGACAAAACGCGTTTTCAATTTTTGCTTGGTTTAAATGGATTGAAGACCCTCGCTTATATCCTTAAACAAGGATGACTATCTTTATTTTCTGTTATTTTTTTTAAAATTTATTTTGGTTTTAGTGGGTGAAAATCTAGAAAATACAAAAAGATTGTGCTTTTCTTTTGTATAGATAAAATCCAAAAACATTAAAAATTCTTAAAATCCAAAAATATTGTGATTTCTTTTCTTTAATGTTTTTCCTTTAAAATATTTTGAAAAACCAAAAACATTTTAAAATTTGAAAATCCAAAAAGATGTACTTTATGTTTATACAAGAAAATTTTGAAAATCCAAAAAGATTGTAATTTAAGTTTGTATATAAAAATCCGAAAATCCAAAAAGACTGTGAAGTTTATTTTGTTATAAGAAAATTGAAAAAGACAAAAATATTGTGTTTTTAAAGTATGAATAGAGAAAAACCAAAAAGATTTTTGCATGTGTTCGCTGAAAATTATGTCAATTATCTACATTTAAGGGCAAGTACGTGTATATGTTTGGTCCTGACTTTTACTTGTAAATGATCGGGTTAGCCATTCACCTGGTAATGGAAAATAGTTTGGGCGTTCGTTATGCGTTTTTAGATTGTTTTCTCGCTGAAAATTATGTCGGTTATTTAAGTTTGTGAAGCATGCTTGCATGTCTTGGTCCTATTATTCACTTGTTGAATTGATAGAACAACCATTTATTTATAGACTTTAGTTAACTGAGGCGGTTAAATTTATCTTTACTTTTGTTTTATGCTCCTCAAAATATGCGGCTTAATCATCTGGGTATTCATATGTATGTAAGCTGACAGATGGACTCGTGCATATTCACTTATAGTAACAGAAAATCAATGCATTGCTCATAAATTTCTACAAAAACAATTTTTGATCAACAATATAATGGTTTAAGTCAAGTTGGGGTGATATGGCAAAAATCAAATTAAGCTTGAACCAAGATTAGAGGCTGATAGTTTCTGATATTTTGTGCTCTAATTGAACAAATTGATCATATCACAAAAACACTTGAAAGTTTGTTATTAGATTTAAGTGGATGTTTGATCCCCTGACTTACACTCGTTCTAATCAACAACTCAGATCTGATCCAGACCTATATGTTGATATTAATTAAACGGATCTAACTCTTTCTATACCTTAGTTTGATTGTTATGTAATATATATTATCAATAATATTAATCGTGAAGCTTGTGAGAGAGAGAGAATACTTTAACTTATTTCAGAATAATATTAGTTCTCTCAAAAACTTCTCTCTATTACAAGTGAACAGTGGTTCACTATATATAGAAGACGATCTGGTTCGCTAACATCCCTTAACGAACCAGAATCCCCTTCATTAAATAACTTAATTAACTTAACGAACCACCCCCTGATTCGTTAACATCCCCTAACGAATCAGGAGGGAATACATTATAAAGTCCTAGTTCGCTAACATTCCTAGCGAACTAGACCTAACCTTAACGAACTAGTCTTAGTTCGCTAACATTCCTAGCGAACTAGACATGACATAACGAATTAGATAAACAAACATTAAATATTACATTAAAATAATCAAATAAACATTTAACGATAATTACAAAGACTCGAGACACAAAACCGTGCACTAACAGACACCCCCTCGTCTTGAGCTCTTTGTCTTTAACTTATTTGAAACGCTTTGTCTGCCAATCTCTGCAACTATGAATCCCGTGCTCATGGCATACACGAACAACACGTTGGAATTGCATAGCCAGGTCGTAATCTTCTTGGCGTTCAAACAAAATTTGCTTCCTGTGTAGCACGTCATTGTCTGTCTCTGATAAATTAACCAACCACATCGGATCGATTATCTTGATGAGCTCAGTCTGCAGTCCTCGACCACGAACAATAACGGCCTCGCCAGTACGATTGTCATAGTACCAACGGTTGAAAGACAGATAAATATCTTGCGGCATTGTCTTCACAGGAACTCTTTTCATTGTCTTTGGTGGCTTCACTTTCAAAACAAGTTTCTTCCAGCCAGTCCTCGGATCAATCTCATCAGTACGTTTACGTCTTGGGACCTGGGGCTTAAAGAACTTGAAGCCATGATTGACCTCGAACAGTAAGTGTTGACGAAACCACTCAGCAGTTCGGTTGCCCCCACGATTGATAAATGGACGTCTCGCGAGGGTGCGTACATCCCAACGCGGTAATGTTAACACATCCATTATCCTCTCGTAATATTGCACACCTTTTTCCCATTTCACAATACATACCTTCAGGTCTGAATCATAGAGCCAGGAGACAATGTCACCATGTACCTTAGAAACTGTCTTGAAGGTAGTCATTTGATTTGCCTCAATCCAAACAGCAGCAGTATCCTTTCTTTCTTTATCTACATACCGAAAAGCACTGATGATCTTACCCACTTTCTGGCGTTTGAACCATCTTTCAATGTCATCATCAGTCACTTCTTTGAGTGAAGGAACCGTTCGCTGCACAATCTTCTCCAAATCGTCCTCTGTTTCTTTAATTACGTCTTCATGAAATACCGGAGCACCTTGATCAACATTTGCGTGTTGATACAAGTCCGGGTACTCTTCAGCAGTAACATCCTCCATTTCAATCTCTTCGTTCTCATAAATAAAGTCCGTATTCATAAATAACGGATCATCTTCCATTTCTTCCTCATTGATCACTTCGACATCGGGCTCAGTCTCTAATGTAGTCAGCTGATCGTCTTTCAGCCCAAGTAGAATCGAGATCTGCTCCCTTGTCAAAGATCTAACCACAAACTCACCAATCTGTATCTCATCTCTGTTCATCATACTTCTAACTATCCCCAATTCATCAATAAATATTACCGTGTTAGCCTCAATCATCTCTATCGGCTTGGCCGCTGTTGGATCTTGAAATGAAATTATCTGTTTGTTTGAATCATCAGCGCCACTCACACCAGCACCAGAGGATGAACCATGTGATTGTTTAGGCTCACCTCCTGCATCAGACTCATTAGGATTATCATCATCATTTTTGAGTTTCTTGAGGTCATCATCTTTACAAGTTAATTGTAAAATTAACTCATCTTGTTCTTTTAATTTCACCCCCTGAGACTCAACAATCGCACGCAGCGACTTGGTCTCCTTCTGACAAAACGAAATGTAACTCATCATTTTTCTTTGATTCTCCATGAGTCGTTCTTGATTGAGTCGGTCAGCTGCCATTTGGTTTTCATATAAGTGTAATAGATTAAGCAGCATTTCTGTTTGACGTCCAGGTGACAAATTGTATACAGATAGATGAACTGGTTGAATAGGACCCTGAGGCCGAGTGATTCTCATGAAAGAGACATCACTAGGCAGAGATGAAGGAAATGTAGTTGTTGGCAGAGGAGGAGGTCCCATTGTAGTTGTGGAAGAAACGGTTGACAGCACAGCAGGAGGCCTCGGCATCTCGGTCAACGCTGTTTGAGGAATTAAGCCGAGCCTCTCATGTGACACCATCGTCGTTGTTAATGTGAGCATCGGGGTGATAGTAGTTAGCGGCACCGCCGAGCTTTGAGTAGGTGATTGAAGAGGTGGTGGTGCACCAATAATTACACCAGCCCCAGAGGACACACGGGGCTTCTTAGGTGGCTCATCAGTAGCTACAGCCTTGCCTTTTCGTTTTCGTTCTTGCTGAGCTTTCATGGTGGCAGCTAGAGCAGCATCAACTGCATCTTGTTGTTCTTTCAGAGCTCGCTCACCAGCTCCAGCATCACCATCACCATTGTTATCATCATCATCACCTCCATCATTGTTCCCACCTTCTCCCCCTTCACGCTCAGAATCCGAATCATCATGGATCCAGTGCTCATTAGGAGGACATACATAATCAGGGTTGATTATATGACCAATCATCCTTTTGTCCTGCGGCTTATCCTTCCGATAAATCAATATCCGCTGCACCGTTTCAGCTTTCATATGTTCCATATCAAGAACGTCGTTCACCAACGATCGATCAATCACCAAATCCGGTATCAAATCTTGAATAATTAATTGTAGAAAGCGTGGATACATCAAGAACTTCTTTGTCGGTAGAGTTTGCTGAACTTGCTCTTTCAAATGATCAAAGATGAGTTCTGAATAGTTGAATGGCTTGTTAAGGATTAAAGCAACAAATGCCGATTGTAGGCTCAGTCTACATTCATCGAAACCACCGCGACGTCCACTCAAGCAATGAAGCAAGACATGCAGCAAATACTTGTAAGGTGGGCATAAACCATTCTTGTTCAACATGGACCGACGAATATCACCCCCATAATTTAATCTTGTAAATAAACCCCTGACCAGCGTTCTGTCAAACTCACTCGGGTAATCGTCACTATCATCAAACTTAAGTACCCGACGAATGACCTCTACATCAATCGTGATCGGAAGTTGATTAATTGTAGCATTAACCCAATTACTTTCCTCAACATATATCGCCGTGTTCCAGAACTGCCTGATTAAACTAAGATACACCTTAGGTTTAGCAGTGATTGCATAATGTATCTTTGAACGGCGTAAGAAATTCAACATCGCTCCGAACGTCCTTAAATCAGCCACATCATGATCGACATAAGCACAGATGTTGTGCTTCTTATCGAACGGTAATAAGACCATTTCAGCTTGTTAAGCTTGTCGTGGTGGTTGTCCTTGTGATTGTTCTTGACGAGGTTGTTCCTGTGATTGTTCTTGTTCAGCCATGATGTACTGTATAGATAAAACGTATATGAGAATAGATATCACCATATAAATTCAAAAGATAAATGTAGTTACGCGTATTAGAATTTTTAAATCCCTTAATTAAGAAATTAATTTAATTAATTTTTTTTATATTTTATTATTATTATTTTTAATATTTAAATATCATTCGTTAAGAATCACACTGATTCGTTATACAAAGATAACGAATCAGTCAATTCGCTATCAAGTAAATATTTTAACGAACTGGGCCTAGCGAATCACTAAATGAGTTTAACGAACTACATTCTAGTTCGTTATATATTAAGCGAATCAAACTCTGATTCGTACTACGTCTTATTCGCTAAGCTAGTTCGTATGAAATCTTAACGAATTGGACACGAAACAGTTCCAATTCGCTAAGACTAACGAATGGTCAAAATTATGACTTTTTCTTTGACTCCACTAAGTCAAAGTCAAAATTGTCAAGAACAATAATAGTCAATATCGAAACCCAGATTCAATTTGGCCATAATAATCGTTGAACTATCACGATAATCAGCTCGTTGAGCTCGGAAACACCTTCGTTAATGTAGGTGAATGAGATTGAGACTCATTACCTAAGTGTCTTAAGGATCAACGAACCAACAGTAACCATCAAGAACACATAATCATAATTAACCCAGCAAACAATAATCAAAAGATGATTAGAGTTCACCAAAGGTATCGGAAAGTGATTCCGATCAAAATAATATCAAAATCAGACAATTAATAACATAAATTATACACAAATGAATTTCAAAAGTTCAAAACCCTTAAACCCCTGAAATATCATAATTTAACAGTTAAATCAATGTCGTTTTTGACGAAAATACTATCGCCAAACACATGTATACCTTAGTCACTCAAATTGATATTTGAAATGTTCAACTTTAAAAATCGAAAATATCAGAGAATTTAAACAGTTACTTAAAAATGAAGAAAGAAGACGAACAGTGAAATGCTTATTCGTTATCTTGTCTTATATAGCGATTCACGAAACCCTAGGTACAGCTTGCACGAATCAGACGATTCGTTTAACTTTAAAATTAGCGAATTAGCCCTTTCGCTAACTCAATTCGTTACCTTATGTTAGCGAATCACAATGTGATTCGTTAAATTAAAGATAGCGAATCAAGACACGATTCGTGTCATGATTCGTTAAATATGTATAACGAAGGGATGATTCGTTACAGAGTGCGGAAGCGAATTAGGTTAGCGAACCAGATGCTAGTTCGCTAAGGAATCACCTAGTTCGTTACCCATAAATAACGAATGGATTTTAACGAATTAAACCCTTTTTATTTAATTTTAAATTAAATAAATAAATGAATAAATTAATAAAATAAATCAATAAGTTAAATTATCGAGAAATCCTAATATCCCTACAACCTAATACGTTAAAATTGTTTCAGATTTCTGAAACATAACTTAAATTTTATTTAAATATGTTGTATAAAGAAAACCAAACTATTTTTGGTATTTTGTAAACATTTAAGAATTAAAGAATGTATTTACAGAAAAATATCCGAACTATTAAAAAATAGACAATCTTTTTGTATTTTTCAAAGATTTTATCAAAAGCAATACATATTTTTGTAATTTTGTCGAGTTTGAGCAGAGAATCATATTGACCAAATTGCCCTTCCATCACAGTTTTATATTTCAGCGATATTATGACTGGCGATAAGTCGGTCATTGGTATTGTTGTCCACATAAGTCTAATAACACACATTCAAGTATTTTTGTGATATGATTAAATAGTTCAATTAGAGCACAGAATATTAGAAATTATCAGCCTCTAATCTCGGTTCAAGCGTAGTTTGATTTTTGCCAAATCACCCCAACTTGACTTAAACCATTATATTGTTGATCAAAATTTTGATACCAATTGTAGAAATTTTGAGCAATGCATCAAGTTTCCTTAACTGTGAGTGAGTATGCACGAGTCCATCTGTCGGCTTACATACATTGTATCCCCTGGGGTCCGTTTCTTAATGGTATTAAGACGCACGCAAGGGAGGAACAATTTGTATGATTAACAGTGGATTTTGATCAAGTCAGTAATGTAAATTGTACGAGGTACAGCAGTGATCAAGTTTAATGACTTTGGGTTTGCTCTAGAAAGCGAGTGAAATATTCATGCATATGAATACCCAGATGGTTAAACCGCATAAAGACTCATAATATCCAGAAATTTAACGCTTGTTATTTGCTTTATTTGATTTTTGGGTGATCAACAAATATAAGGCTTGAGTATGACTGGTTATTACATTTCTGCCTTCCTCACCAAGACTTTTGCTAGAGACTAACACCCCTTTCAATTTGGCGTTTCTTTATGTTTATATCACATACTTTACTCTACTGGGTTGTTTTAAGACTTACCAATGCACCAATGCAATTAAGCACACGGTCTTTTAAGCTTACTTTTTGCTGAACTTGGGGTCAAAATAATCAATGTACTATCATTTTCTCTTTTTGCTTCAAAAACTCAATATTTTGAGGAGCATAAAAAAATAAAATAAAGATAAATTTAATCGCCCCAGTTAACTTAAGTTAATAAATAAATGGCTAACCTTCAATCCACAAGTGAATCATAGGACCAAGACATGCAGGCATGTTTCACAAACTTAAATAACCGACATAATTTTCAGCGAGAAATAATCTAAAACTCTTTTTGGTTTTTCTCTGTACAAACTTTAAAACACAATATTTTTGGTTTTTTAGATTTTTCTGTACAAAAACATAAATCACATTCTTTTTGGTTTTTCAAAAATTTTAAAAAGTTTTTGGTTTTTCTAGATATTTAAAGGGAAAACATTAAAGAACAGAAATCACAATATTTTTGAATTTTGAAATTTTTTTTAATGTTTTTGGATTTTATCTATACAGACGAAAACACATTCTTTTTGTATTTTCTATACTTTTCACCCCCTAAAATCTAAAACATAAAAAAATAAGACTAAATTTATAAAGCAATTAAAAGATAATTATCCTAATTTTAGGATCTTAGCAAGGGTCTTCAATCCATTTAAACCAAGCAAAAAAGTAAAACGTGTTTTATCAAACGCTTTGGTAAATAGATCGGCTTTTTGAAAATCAGTGTGTACTTTCTCAAGATCAATTAGTTTCTTTTCATAACAATCCCGTATAAAATGATATCGAATCTCGATATGTTTCGTTTTAGAATGTTGTACGGGATTCTTGGTGATACTTATAGCAGCAGAATTATCAATCAAGATGGGAGTAGTAAGAAACTTCAAACCGTAGTCGCGAAGATGTTGTTGTATCCACAGAACCTGGGAACAGCAACTCGAGGCTGCAACATATTCAGCTTCGGCGGTCGAAGTAGAGACCGTTGTCTGCTTCTTATACTGCCAGGAAACAAGCCGGTTTCCTAAAAATTGACATCCTGCAGTCGTTGATTTGAAGTTGATCTTGCATCCTCCATAATCTGAGTCTGAATAGGCGGTAAAATCAAAAGAATTATCTTCGGGGTACCATAACCCGATGTCAGGATTTCCCCGTAGATATTGCAAAATACGCTTGACCGCTGCCAGGTGAGTCACTCGGGGACTAGCTTGGTACCTAGCACACACACAAACAGCAAACATTATGTCGGGTCGAGAAGTAGTTAAATACATTAGAGAACCAATAATAGCACGATAAAGGGTCAGATCAACGGTATCCTCCAATTCATCCGGTGATAAATTGTGACCCACTAGAAGAGGAGTTGAAGGGATTTTTCCGGCAGTTACCTTGAATCGGCTCAAGACGTCGTTCACATACTTAGTCTGATGAATGAAGATTCCCTTATCAGATTGATGAACCTGCAGCCCTAAAAAGAAATTCATCTCTCCCATCGAGCTCATTTCGAACTTTGTTTGCATGGACTTCTCGAACTCCTTACATAAAGTGTCGTTTGTAGACCCAAATATAATATCATCAACATAAATCTGGACAAGAAAAAGATCATCACCAACAGTTTTATGAAATAAAGTGCAGTCAACAGTTCCTCGTTTGAAGTCATTATCCGTCAGATGGTCGGCGAGTGTGCCATACCAAGCTCTCGGGGATTGATGTAAACCATACAGGGCCTTGTTTAAACGGTAAACACGGTCAGGATAATCAGGATCTGCAAAACCAGGTGGTTGTTGAACAAACACTTCCTCATGTAGTTCACCATTGAGAAAAGCACTTTTGACATCCATTTGATAAACCTAGATATTCTTGTAAGCAGCATAAGCCAGAAAGATTCGAATCGACTCTAATCTTGCAACTGGGGCATATACCTCAGTATAATCAATACCCTCTTGCTGATGAAAACCTTGCACCACTAGACGTGCTTTGTTTCGGACAATCACCCCTCGATCGTCCTTTTTACATTTAAATACCCACTTAGTCGGAATAGCTTTCTTGACCCTAGCAGGTTTGTCTATTAAATCCCAAACACCCAATCGTGCAAACTGCTGTAATTCCTCTTGCATAGCTTCTACCCAAGAAGGATCTTCAAGTGCCTTACGAGCTGTCGTTGGCTCAACTTGAGATAGAAAGCAATTGAATTTAGCAATATTCACAATTCCTGAAGAGTGTAAATTAGTGTAAGCACACAATACGTTATTGTCGCTTGACGAAGCAACTTGATGACGTGTACGAACGCCCACATCAAGTTCTCCAATGATATTGTCCTGTGGATGATATCCATGAATCCGAAGAGTAGGATTTTCAGGAACAACAACATTGTCAAATAAATTAGTGTAATGTTCACCCAACTCGGGAGATGAGACATTATCGCAATCAAGATCAATAACTTGAATCTCAGCTTGATCATCATCGGAAGAGGTAGAGGCACTATCAATAACTACTGGAGGAACAACTTGAGAATCTTCAGTTGTAGCATCGGGTTGAACTTCATCTGCATTAGTATTTGAAGAGCTTGGAATGTTCAATTGTTCTTCAAAGTAAGTTCTAACCAGATCTTCATCGATGTGATCAGTCGAAGGAGTAAACGAATTAAATAAACTATCGTAGTCAAACATCCAGTCTGGACCTTTCCCTTGTGGAGGAGTTGTGTACTTTTGACAGTCCACATGGTACCATTCTTCAACACAACCAGATGTAAAATTAAATACTCTTTTCTTTGGAGACGCATAGCCCAAGAAATATCCTTCGATAGCCTTTTCATCAAATTTACCCGAATCCTTCTTCAACATTGTACACGGACACCCAAATGGTTCCAGGTACTTTAAATTAGGTTTTCTGTTATTTAAAATTTCATAGCTTGTCTTCTTGAGTCGTTTAACTGTTAGAACCCGATTAAGTGTATAACAAGTTGTGTTCACTGCTTCATTCCAAAATTGAATAGGAAGCTTTGAATCAGCAAGCATTGTACGTGCAGCTTCAATCAGAGTTCTATTTTTCCTTTCAGCAACCCCGTTTTGTTGTGGTACATAAGGTACACTATATTCTCGATGAATTCCCTTTTAAATACAAAAGAAATCCAAAATAGTGTTTTTGAATTCAGTACCATTATCACACCGGATTCTCCTCACCTTTTGTTTGTACAGTGATTCGATCTTGGTAATTAGGTTTTGTACCAAAACAGGTGTTTGATCTTTTGAACTCATAAATAACACCCATGAATATCTTGAATAATCATCTGTCACGACAAGACAATACCAGTCTCCAGAAATACTCGCACGATTCACTGGACCAAACAAATCCATATGAAGTCGTTCAAGAGGAGTATTAATGGAGTTCAATAACTTAGATAGATGTGTCTTCTTCTTCTGCTTGCCCTTTTTGCATGCAACACAGTGATCAGATAACTTAAAGTTCTTTAGCGAGACACCCTCAACTAAGTCATTTGCCATTAAATAATTCATCTTTCTAACATGAATGTGACCCATTCGTCGATGCCACAGAATCGAGTCTTTCTCAGTTGCTTTCGAGACAAAACATGTTTCAATTGATGTTGATATCTTAGAACTCATGTTTAAGACATAAATATCATTTGATCGTGGTGATCGCATGATAACCATGTCCTCGGGAATCACGTAACCCAGTTTCAAGATAAGACACTCTTTGTCAGTAAATATTGTAGTGTACTTTTTATCACAAATCTGCGATACACTCAATAAGTTATGATCAACCTTGTCACAATAATTTACTTTTTCAAATGTAATATGACCATTTGAAACATCACCCTCTTGTGTGATCATGCCTCCAGAATTCCCAGCAATTGCTACATAACCACCTTGAATATTTCTTACATTGGTTAAAAGGTCGAGATTTCCGGTGATATGACTAGAACACCCGCTATCCATGATCCAGTTTTCACCAGAAATGGTCTTGGATGAACCCTACACATAAACAAAAATGATTAGTTCAAAAAGGCAGCCCAGGCCTCAGTCTTGGGCACCTTTTGGTTTTCTCTTTGATCATTAACATTAACAGATTTCAATTGTTGTTCAGCCACTTGTGAATAAGTTACTGGCTTCTTAGACTTTCGTCTTAAATAAGCTGTCTGAACAATGTTTGAATTCCTGTTTTGACATAAAGGTTCAGTTGGAATGAATTTTGGTTTCACTTGACCGTGTGTCTCATTGATCTGAAACACCTTCCGAGGATTCACATCAGAGAACAAGATATGAGTATCATCAGCATACGACATTGGTCGTTTTAGAATCTCCTTAACCACTGGAATTGGTTTAGATTTGTCCTTGATAAAAGGATGAAGATTCTGAAAGTTCTGTTGATTACAATTTCTCACAACATGACCTTGTTGACCGCATAAGAAACACGTTCGCATGTCCACAAGATGATGTTTAGAAGTAATTGGAATAGATGATTTATGATGACTCACATTCTTAGTCATGCTCTTAGCAAACTCATCAGATAATTCAGATTTCTTGTTTAAATAAAAATCTAAATTAGAACTGTTTGAAAAACTTTGTAGTGTATATGTTCCAGTTGACTTAACAAAATTAATCTTCTTAGCTTGCTTTAAAAATTGTTGTGCCTTAGTCAATGGATCAGATGAGACTGATGCTTTCGCTTGAGCATACACACGCTCAAGTTCATGAACCTTGGAAGTTTCATTGTAAAACACACTCTCAATTAGTTCAGGCTTAATGATACTAATTGGAATATCTTTTTCAGTGAACATTGTGTCCATTCCTTTCAACTTAAAAACTCTAGCAGCAGATGGCTTAGAATTAGAAGGATTAATGAAACGCATTAGATCCTCATCAGAAATTTTCGGTTTAACTGACTTCTTTGCCTTCATAGAGTTCACTTTCTTTGAATTTTCCTTTTTCTCTTGAGGTTTGTGTGAACCATACACTGCTTCCTCAAATTTGTGAGGTTCGCACATAATATGATTAGAACTGGGAATGTTCTTATTCTTGTGTATAATCTCTGGTTCAAACACATCCTCGATAATGACCTCGTCATTGTGTTCAACAAACACCTTTTTGCTTTGGACATGAGATTTTTGAGGAGCAACTTGGGGTTTGACAATTTCAGGTTTAACCATTTTTGGTTTTTCAGAAATTACAAATTCCTTTTAAATCAAATCCTCTTCTTTTCTTGCAAAAGGATTAATTTTATAATCATTATGAAAAGGTGGTGGAATTTCAACAAAACCAATACCTTTCTTAGAATCTCTTTGTTTTCCAGAAACTTCAATAATTTCATTCAATAAAAACGAAGAATTTCGAAATTTACCCAACTTGTTCTTCAACTCAAGAACCTCATTCTCAAGCTCAGTTATTTTAGAACGATGTTTCAAGATTTCCTGAAACTTTTGGTCATTAATGGTCATTTTCACAGATAACTCGGCTTTGAGATCATGATTACTTGTCGACAATGCTTCAATCTTTTCTCGAGATTTCATTTGAGACTCAAGAGATTGTCGATAAGTGTCCTTAAGAGAAGCAATTTCTCTTATAAGATTATCATTTTGATTTTTCAAAGCTTCTAACTTAGAGTTATTAGATTCACAGTCAACACATGATGCTTTAACAAATGAAGTAGAAGAGATAGAATTACTAACCTCATTGATCTTAGCCATGCAAGCAAACATTGATTCAGAAGATTTGTCGCAAGAATCATCAGAATCAGATCCAGAATCATTATCTGAAGACATCACACTAGCAGTAGCATCTTGACAATCTTCATGTAACCCAAACATAGCTAAATTTGCTTGAACATCATTGCACAATAGCCTTTGAGACCAATCAGTTCCATCTGCTAACATCGCTTGTGTTGTAGAAGTAGACGGATTCTTTTCAGCATCACTTCCTCGTGGTGAAGAAGCGTTTTGACTTTGACCACGAGGTCCAGTGTATTCTTTTCTTGGTTTGTCGCATTCCTTCGCGAAATGACCGAATTCTTGACAATTATAACACTTCACCTTCAATTTGTCAAAACCCAACTTCTTGTTTAACGCTGGAAGATCTTTTCCAGTTCTCTGCATGAATCTTTTAACTTTACGAATGATCATGGCCATATTCCATTTTAAATCCATGATCTCTAAATCATCCGGATCTATTTGATCATAATCCTCATCTGTTAACTCGCTCGTGGCAATTTTACTACTCACCAGGTTTTCATATGAAGACATAAATGCCGTCAGAAAAGCAAAGTTTTGCTCAGCTTCCTTCATATTCACACTAGGAGGTGTAGTAAATGGATTAGTACTAGTAGAACTTCCAGAACCACCTGAATTATCAGCAGAGTAGAAACAAACTTTTGGATCATTAAATAAAGCAGATTCTTTTTCACTTGCGGCATGAGTAAGAAAAGCAGTGATAGGTGAGATTGTTGAACTCAGAGGCATACTTCCACCATATAAAGCCGAATCTTGATTTTCTTTTGAAGACTTCTGACACTTAAGATCATATTCTCTTGCTTCGATCTTTTGTAGGAATTCAAGTGCTGTCAAATCTTCATTCAAAAAATAATCATTCTCTTTCAAAACCATGAGAAATGTTGAATAGGAACTAGGAAGCACACTCTTGATAGTGTCAATTTTATCTCTTTCAGAAATTCCCATTCTCATTTTATCCATTTCAGCAATCAAATGACTAAATCTGGTAGTCATTTCTTCAACTACTTCTCCTTTTAATAAATTAAAGTTTCAAAATTGAAACTTGAGCATCACTTTCTTACTCTGAGCTATGTTTCCCATGCTTCTCATACGCAGATGTTGAAACAAAGATGCACATCTCTTGATACTTCCAACTTGATGAAAAATATTCTCTGGTAAAGCCATAGTCAATGTAGAATATGCTTTTATCTCAATTTCTAAAGCTTTCTTCTCTTCTTGTGAGTATTGAGAGACAGCTTTAAGAGTATACCCAACAGTATCATCACCAATCATTGGTGCAACATAAACCTCATCCAGACAATATGAACAGTCAGGATGAACCGATCCTAAATGTGCACGAAACCGAGGTTCCCATTTGGCGAAGTCACTGAATTTCATCAATCTTGGACATTTAGAATGTGAACCAATCTCGGTATCAAGTTGCAACATATGTTGCATCAACGTATTTTGAGACACCAATGCATACATACCAGCCATCTTTGAAAATAAACAAGTAATAAAATATCTTAACGAATCAGTGAACAGTAGTAGCGAATGGTGAACAGTTGTAACGAACGGTGATTAGTTGTAACGAACTGTGAACAGTTGTAACGAATTGAGACTTAACGAATCAAGTCTTAACGAATGAGGAAAATTGGTTAACGAATCAAAAGTCAACTAAGCGAGTCAACCTTAACGAATCACAACTAAGTTTAACGAATCACCCAAATGGCGAAACAGATAACGAATGTGATAAAGGCTTAACGAATCACAAGTCAACTTAACGAATTGACTAAACGAATTGACCAAGTCAACTTAACGAATTGATCAAGCGAATTGACCAAGTCAACTTAACGAATTGATCAAGCGAATTGACCAAGTCAACTTATGGAATTGATCACAAGAATTGACCAAGTCAACTTAACGAATTGATCAAGCGAATTGACCAAGTCAACTTAACGAATTATTAAGAATGCTTAGCGAAGTAAGATAACGAATCAGCTACAGTTGATAACGAATCAACACTATAGCGAATTATAATATAACGAATCAGGTTGTTACAACCGTTTGTAACAAACTTGATTCCTTTTTGCCACGTGGCAAAAAGTTGTTAAAGCACAAATTCCAAGACTAACACGTGTCAAACGAATCAGTTATCTAGTTAACGAACTAGATAACACGAATTAATTAACTCACACGAATCAGTTAGCGAACAGATTAGCGAATGACAAGAATTGATAGCGAATCAAATTAAAGACATAGCGAATCGCCTAAAATTTTATAACGAATCGCATTCATCTTCAAATCTTCAAACATTCAAGAACAAATTTCCAGAAATATGAAGATCAAACCCAGAAATATATCAATTCTGTAACATCCCGAAATTTCCAAGTAATATTAATTATATTACTTAATATTAGAGAGAAAGTTTACCCGGGTTATTAGGAAATAAATAACAGAGTAGGAGTTGGTATGAATCGGGCAAGTGTCGGGTAATGGACGTTGGTTATGGATTTGGATTAATTGAGATGGGTTAAATGAGAATGGGATTTCAGGGATACAAATACCCCCAAAATCCCAAAATATCTTCATTCTATCTTTATCCAAGCACACTCCACACACACATTCTAACCGATCAAGATTCGAAGCCGAGACCCGAGATTTTGTTGATAGATCTGAGTTGGTAAGGTAAGAACAAATCCTCCAAAGCTAATATTACTGAAAATGGTTAGGATTGGATGGGTTAACCGGACCCGAAACCCAAACTTCCCAAATCGGACCCCTAAAACGTCGATTTTAGGCCGATTTGATGGTTGGGATTTGTAGGCGCCGATCATACGATTCCGTGGGTACCAAAATCGAGTTATTTGGCTAAGAAACGAAGGATTTATGGGCAAACAGATCTGCAGCGCGATATCTTCGCCTGCAAGATTAAGTTCGCCTGATGAACTTCGCCTTCAAGCGTAACTTCGCCTTCAAGTGTAACTTCGCCTAAGGATAACTTCGCCTACGGCCAAGTTCGCCTAAGGATAACTTCGCCTAAAGCCAAGTTCGCCTAAGGATAACTTCGCCTGAAGCCAAGTTCGCCTAAGGATAAATTCGCCTGAAGCCAAGTTCGCCTAAGGATAACTTCGCCTGAAGCCAAGTTCGCCTAAGGTTTAACTTCGCCTGAAGCCAAGTTCGCCTAAGGTTTAACTTCGCCTGAAGCCAAGTTCGCCTAAGGTTTAACTTCGCCTGAAGCCAAGTTCGCCTAAGGTGTAACTTCGTCTAAAGCCAAGTTCGCCTGAGGTTTAACTTCGCCTAAAGCCAAGTTTGATTAGAAAATAAATTATAAAGCGAAAAGTTAAAGTAAGCTAATACTAGGCCACCAGATTAGATCAGGCGAGTATTGATACGTGTAACTTGTACAGTCAGCCGAGCTCAGATAGAGAAGGGATTTACAGCTATCAGAAGAAAGAAGCAGAGTTCAGGTGAGTTTCTAGCCCCATTTATGTGATACGTTTTCGGGGCTGTGTGCATACTCGATGTGAAGTGTGAATACACTTACTTTAAGTGGTAAGTGTATGCTATAGATGTTATACGAGGTATATATTTTATAATATAGTGTGTATGAATGTTGTGATGTGACTTGTTCACTACGTAAATACTAAACTAATATGAGTGTGACCAAGGCAGGTTGAGGTAGAGTGTGTTAGAGGTAGCAGGAGTCTAGTAAGGGTGTTAGTGGCATAGCGTGAGTGCGTGGTAGGGAAAGCCTATACGTGCCTTCGTTATTAAGTGGCATAGCGTGAGTGCGTGGTAGGGAAAGCCTATACGTGCCTTCGTTATTAAGTGGCATAGCGTGAGTGCGTGATAGGGAAAGCCTATACGTGCCTTCGTTATTAAGTGGCATAGCGTGAGTGCGTGATAGGGAAAGCCTATACGTGCCTTCGTTATTAAGTGGCATAGCGTGAGTGCGTGATAGGGAAAGCCTATACGTGCCTTCGTTATTAAGTGGCATAGCGTGAGTGCGTGATAGGGAAAGCCTATACGTGCCTTTGTAATTAAGTGGCTAAGCTGTAGGGGTAATTAAGTGGTTAAACAGTGGCGTGTTAGACAGTGGACTATGTGTCTTCGGATACGTATATATATTGTATGAAGTGGTTGTATGATAAGTTGCTTGATTAACTAGAACTCACTCAGCGTAGCTGACTTTTAGTATGCACGCAGGTGAGCTGATTATAGAGTTAGCATGAGGATGACACACGGCATGGATTGAACGGCTGGCATCTGAAGAAAGAAGTAAAGATGTTTTAAATTTAAAGTTTTGTGTTATGGTATCAAAGAAAAGATTTAATGTCTTGTAACAAATGATTGATGTTTCATATTCCGCGAAAAGTTTTAATAAACTCTGATTTGAAGGACTGTGTTTATGAGTAAATCCGACGCTAAAGTAGGGCTACCGGGTTCGGGGCCTTACAAATTCCAGATCTGTAATACACACGCAATTCTTAACCAAACTCAACACATAATATACCAAAATGCTCGTAATCGCAAAGCGAATTCAACCCAACACATCTCGTAACCAATTAACACCATACACGAACCAATTTCGACCAAAATCAAATCCCTGTTCACGGACTTAAACCGAAAGCACAATACACATCCCAAATCCAATTCACACTCCAATTCCACACAATTGAACCTCAATAATACCTTAACTAAACCAAAATCACTCTAATCTATCCATATTCAATCCAAATCAACTCAAATTAATTCAAATTCAATCCAAACAGAAAAATAACACAAAACTATAATAATAACAATCAAAACCAAGTGAATTGAGCCCCGAAAGCTCTGATACCACTTGTTTGATCCCCTGACTTACACTCGTTCTAATCAACAACTCAGATCTGATCCAGACCTATATGTTGATATTAATTGAATGGATCTAACTCTTTCTATACCTTAGTTTGATTGTTATGTAATATATATTATCAATAATATTAATCGTGAAGCTTGTGAGAGAGAGAGAATACTTTAACTTATTTCAGAATAATATTAGTTCTCTCAAAAACTTCTCTCTATTACAAGTGAACAGTGGTTCACTATATATAGAAGACGATCTGGTTCGCTAACATCCCCTAGTGAACCAGAATCCCCTTCGTTAAATAATTTAATTAACTTAACGAACCACCCCCTAATTCGTTAACATCCCCTAACGAATCAGGAGGGAATACATTATAAAATCCTAGTTCGCTAACATTCCTAGCGAACTAGACCTAACCTTAACGAACTAGTCTTAGTTCGCTAACATTCCTAGCGAACTAGACATGACATAACGAATTAGATAAACAAACATTAAATATTACATTAAAATAATCAAATAAACATTCAACGATAATTACAAAGACTCGAGACGCAAAACCGTGCACTAACAGTGGACAACAATACCAATGACCGACTTAACGCCAGTCATAATATCGCTGAAATATAAAACTGTGATGGAAGGACAATTTGGTCAATATGATTCTCTGCTCAAACTCAACAAAAATACCAAAAATATGTTCTATTTTTGAATAACATATAAAACACAAAAAGATTTTATATTTTTTGTTTCGGATTCTTTTTATTAAAATACATTATTTATATATTGCAAAATACCAAAAATATTTTTCATTTCGTTTCTCATCTTATTTTAATGATTTAGTTATCGATTTCAGAAAGTGAAACGGTTTTTAAAGTATTTGATTATCGGGATAAAGGTTCTCGGTGATTCTTTTAAAATTGATTTAAATTCATTAATTCTTTAGTTTATTTATTTTATTCATTTAATTATTTATTTATTCTTTTAAAATTAAATAATGTTTAATTCGTTATTTATGGATAACGAATTAGGGTATCCTTTAACGAACTAGAGTCTAGTTCGTGCCTCTAATTCGCTTCCGCACTCTGTAACGAAATACATCTATTTCGTTACGCATATTTAATGAATCAAGACACGATTTGAATTTAAATTCGTTATGCCACGTATTCAAATAGGTTGAACGAATCAGCTGATTCGTTATTTAAATCTCTAACGAATCTGTTTGATTCGTACATAGGGTACATTGGGACGCGTGTAATCGTATAAAAGACTGGTTACACGAACCGTCCTTCACTATTCATCCTTCTTCCTTATACAACCCTGTTCAAATTTTCACTGATTTTTAGACTTTTGAAATTCGAACTTTTGAATACATCAGTGTGTTACTAAGGTATAGATGATCACTTCTATGTGTTTTTCGTCAAAAATATCACAGTATAGATAGGCTATTTAAACACTTTTGCTATAAGGGTTTTTACGATGTTTAAAACTCTGTGTAATCTAGGCTATATTGTGTTAAAATCGCTCATTTTGTTATTATTGTGATCGGAATGTGATTCCGAGACTCTTGGTGGACTTTAATCAAGGTTTGATTATTGTTTGCTGGGTCGATTAATTGTTTATGTTTTCAGGGGTTTATGCTCTGTTAAAACTCCGATTATACCTAACTTATTTCACGGTATTGAACTTCTATTTCAACTCCGTGTACTTCGTATTGGGTTTCCGAGTTCACTACGCCTGTTGAGTCGGTTATTCAAACGATGATTATGGATTAATTGATATTGGTTTCATATTGTGACTTTCAGTGTTCTTAATCGAATTTTGACTTTGACTATGAGAGTCAAATATCAAGTCATTATTGACCATTCGTTATTTTTAGCGAATTGGAACTATCTAGTGTCCAATTCGTTAATAAATCACACGAACTAGTTTGGCGAATAAGTTAATCAACGAATCAGATTTGAATTCGTTAAATAATAACGAACTAGATTCTAGTTCGCTCTTTTGAATAGTAATTCGCTAAGTCTATTTTGTTAATATATTTACCTGATAGCGAATCAATTGATTCGTTACATATTTGTAACGAATCAGATTGATAATCAAATGAATGACATTTCAATTTTAATTATTAATTATATTTACTAACCATTGTAAATTAATCAAATATTCCAAAGGCCTAAACGCGTCGATACATCAGTTACACACAAAATTAAATAAATCATCTATAATACGATACATCAATACGAAATCGATACATTAAATATAGATTTTACTTATAAATGCTAAATATATATTACATCTTCACTTTACTTATAATCGTTTATATTTATTTAGTGAAATGGCTGATCAAATGGATCAAGATCCACCCGTTGCTCCTCAAGAACAAGAACAACCCCAAGAGCAACTCCAAGATCAAGAACAACCTCAGGAACAAGAAGAAGTCCAATTGTTGTCCTTTGACAAGAAGCACAACATCTGTGCCTATGTTGATTCAGACGTTGCTGATGAAGCACTGTTTGGGGCTATGTTAGCATTTCTACGTCGTTAGGTGATACATTATGCTATAACTGCCAAACCTAAGGTTTATCTGAGTATTATTAGGCAATTCTAGGATACTGCTGAGTTTATTGACACTGAGAATCACATTCGAGCAACAATCAATCAAACTCCTATAACTGTGGATGTTGATGTGATTAGGAAGGTGCTTCGGTTTGGGGATAATGATGATAACCCAAGTGAGTTTGATAAGAGGTTAATCAAGGGCCTATTTACAAGGGTATTTTATGGTAGAAATATTGACGATTCTATGTTTAACAAGAACGAACTGTGTCCACCTTACAAGTATCTTTTACACATCCTGATTCATTGCATGGGTGGTCGTAAAGGTGGATTTGATGAGTGCCGTATACGTTTGCAATAGGCTTTTGTGGCTCTTATTCTCAACAAGCCATTCAACTACTCGGAAATGGTTTTCGATCATCTAAAAGAACAAGTTCAGCAGACAATTCAGAAGAAGAAGTTCTTGATGTATCCCCGATTTCTATAGCTGATAATTCAAGATCTTATTCCAGACTTGGTGATTGATCGAACGTTAGTGAAAGATGTCCTTGATCTAGAACACATGAAGGCTGACACAGTGCGTAGAATGACGATTTATCGTAAGGAAAGGCCACGGGACAAACGGATGATTGGTCATATCATTAACCCTGATTATGTATGTCCTCCCGAGGATCGTTGGATCCATGATGACTCGGATTCCGAGCGTGAGGGAGGAGAATGAGGGAAAAATGGAGATGATGGTGGTAATGGAGGAGATGGAGAAGGTGGAAACGGTGGTACTGGTGGTACAGCTCTCTGAGAACAACAAGCTTCTGTCGAAGCTGCGTTGGTTGCTACCTTTGCAGCTCAACGTGAACGTAAACGTAAGGGTAAAGCACCAGCCTCTGAGGCTCCAGCAAAAAGACGAGTATCAGCTGGAGCTGGTGTAATTATTGGTGTTCCACCGTCTCGTTCTGCAATTCCTCAACGCCCGGTAGTGCCAACTACTACTAGCACTCCGGCGCTTACATTGACAAAGACGAAGGTACCTCATGAGCAGTTGGGTATGATTCCACAGATGGCCTTAACTGAGATACCGATGCCTTCTGCTACACCTTCTATTGTCCCCCCAACACCGTCAATGAGGCCTCCTCCACCTAGTGATCTCTCATTTATGAGAATTACAAGGCCTCAGGGACCAATCCAGCCTGTTCATCCATCTTTGCATGCTATGCCACCGAACCGTCAGACATACATGCTTTTGAATCTTCTTCATTTGTATGAAAACCAAATGTCTGCTGACCGTATGAATCAAGAAAGATTGATGGAGAACAAGAAGAAGCTTATCAGTTATGTTTCTTTCTGTTAAAAAGAAACAAAAGCCTTACGTGAGATTGTTGAGTCTCAGGGGGTGAAACTTAAAGAACAAGAGGATCTGATCTTGCAATTGACTTGCAAATATGATGCTTTAAAGAAGATCAAGAATGATGAGGAAGATCCTGATGAGTCTGGTGCTGGTGGTGAGCCTAAACAAACTCAAGACCCAGCTTCTGGTGCGGGTACGAGTTCTATTGATGATTCGGGCAAACAGATCATTGTTTATCATGACCATTCAGCTGCCAAACCAATTGAGATGATTGAGGCAGATACGGTTATATTTATGGATGATAAGGGGGTGATTAGAAGTACGGTGAATGCAGATGAGATAGCAGTCGGGCAGTTTGTTGACAAGTCACTGACACGAGAGCAGATTGCGATCTTGCTTGGTCTGAATGAAGAAGAGATGACCGTGTTAGAGACTGAGCCTGATGCTGAGGTAATCAATGATGACGAGATCCTAAATGATCCTATGGTGGAGTTAAGGACGGATTTTATTTATGAGGATGAGGAAATTGAGGTGGAAGATGTGACTGCTGAGGAGTATCTTGACTTATTTCAACACACAAATGTTTATCAAGGTGCTCCTGTATTTAATGAAAAGATTGTAAAAGAAGCAGAAGATCATCTCGAGAAGACATCTAAGGGTAAACAAGTTGCTGACTTTGTTGACAAAAGATTCGACCCGAAGATTGATCCATCCTGGGCTGACATTCATAGCTGGTTTGCTCATCAAGATAACAGGATTGGTAAGATTATAAATGCTCACAGGTACGTTGAAAAAGAATCACAAGAAGCCATAGCATGCGCCAAAGCCAAACGAAAAACTACTTTTTAGGCCGTGTCAAAAGTACAAGGTGACATCATTTCTTGGCTTTATGATTCTGAATTAAAAGTATGCATTGTGAAATGGGAGAAAGGCGTCCAGTGTTACGAAAGGATGTCTGACCTTCTCTCATTACCGAGATGGGATGTGTGCACTTTGGCGTATCGTCCGTTTATTAATAGGGGCGGGAATAAACAAGAAAGTTGGTTTCACCAACACCCGCTGTTTGAAGTAAACCACGGGTTCAAATTTTCAAACCACGGATTCCAATCCGCAAGCGTCTCAATGAGATTGACCCAAAAAAGGTTGGAAGAAGTTGGTTCTTAAGGTAAAACCGCCAAAGACGATGAAGCGTGTGCCTATGAAGATGATGAACCAACACATGTGGTTATCTTTCAACCGCTGGTACTACAACAACAAAACCGGCGAGGCCGTCATTGTGTTGGGAAAGGGTTTGAAGACTGAGCTGATAAAGATCATCGACCCGATGTGGTTGGTGAATTTAACCTAGACCGACAATGATGTGCTACACAAGAACAGGATTTTGTTTGAGCGCCATGAAGACTATGACCTGGCTATGCAATTCCAACGCGTTGTGCGTGTTTGTTATGAAAACGAAATTCATAGTTGCCGAGACTGGCAGTCCAAGCGCTTCAAGTAATTTAAAGACAAAGAGCTCAAGACGAGGGGGTGTCTGTTAGTGCACGGTTTTGCGTCTCGAGTCTTTGTATTTATCTTTAACGTATTTGACGTTTTGTTTAATGTAATAAAATATTATTCTTTTAAGTTAGTTCGTTATATGTAAGGTTTAGTTCGCTAAGGATGTTTAGCGAACTAGAATTAAGTTAAGATCTCCCTGATTCGTTAAGGATGTTTAACGAATCAGGAGATAATTCGTTAGTTTATTTATATGTTTATGTATGTAACGAAGTAGTGTTTAGTTCGCTAGGGAATGTTAGCGAACTAGACCTATCTTCTATTTATAGTGAACTCTGTTCACAATTAATGTTAAGTTTTGAGAGTTAATTAACAAAGTTCTGCCCAATCTCTCTCTTGATCTTCATCTTAATTATACATACACACACACATATATATAGGTTTAGGTTCATTTCAGAATTTTTCTTGGCGTGAGAAGTGCGAGAAGTCCTTCCAACCAATCATATAATTTTCTATTTATTTTATATTTAATTAATTACTAGGGCATATTTGTAAAATTTCTATGCTTTGTTTTTTGGTAACTAATAAATAAGTTGGGAGTTTCACAGATAATTTTCTTTTTATGTTTTTTTATATTATATTGATTGTTAATTTTTCATGATTTCAAAATTCTTTTTATAGTTCTAGATTTTTATATTAAAATAAGAACAACTAATTCCGAATAATTATCCCTACACATTAAAAATACATGCTACACATCAATGTTAACGACATCCTACACATCATACAACATGTCATACACATTAAAAATACATGCTACACATTAATGTCACCAACATATCCTACACATCATACAACATTAACTACACATTAAAAATACATGCTACATATCAATGTTAACAATATATCCTATACATCATATAACATATACTACACAACATAAAACATAACCTACACAATAATTAATCAACATATCCTACACATTGAACAACACATCTTACACAACATACAACATATCCTAGACATTAAATCTTTTTATCGTTTTTATCAAATAACACATTCTACACAACAAACAAACAAACAAACAAACGATCAAATAATGCAATTAACCCTTAAATCAAGAACAAAAATCAAGTACAATCAAATGCTGTTGAAAATCAAAAAAAGTCAATTATGTGCTCACAACATGCATATCATATATACTAACGTGTGTGTGTGTATATATATACCTACACATCCCTTCTATTTTATCACTATTCCTACACATATATTCTACTATTCCTACGTAAAAACAAAACCCATACACAAGCTAACCAATATCTACATAAACTAAAAACACACCACATAATAACAAGCCATTAACAATACCAATATAAAATTAGAATAATATATAAAAATACCTACATCCATTATAAAGCACCGTACATAGACTAACTACATATCTTTTGTAATATGGTAATAACATTTACATATTTTTTAAAAAATATATTGCATAAATCCTACACATTAAGAAAATACTTAACACAAAAATTTAATAGATACCTACATAATTTAAGATCACTTTTATACATACATGAGATAAATTAGATAGTTTTCATACATACGTATATGGGATAAATCATACACGGTAACAAACAACCAAATTAAACAAAAGAAAATAGATAGGTAACTTACTCAACATTAAGAAACCTACACAATCAATCATTCAAAACAAGAGTAAATGCACAGATCGCTCCATATATGTATTCACCACTGTAGCATATAAAACTTTCATCCTAAATAAATAATATAATAATCAAAATGTAAAATTGATTATATATAGACCATTAATTAGAGTGTGAATTAAGGGAACGTTTGAATTGAAGTCTTCTTAGATGAGGGCTAAACAAAAAGTCATATGTACCCTTTTTAATTGAAAACATATAATAATAATGTCTTAATAATTACCAAGCTGCCATCTCTATTTTATACCATTGATTAAAGACAATCAATGGTTTAGATCTACTTCTCGCACTTCTCGCTATAATTTCATTTCTCGCATGAACCATCCCATATATATATATATATATATATATATATTATATATCTAATCCTAATAATAATAACAGATAACTTACAATCAAGAGTAATCATGAACTAGATCTGTGTTAGATTAATTACATCCCAAATCTGTGATCTGTGTGAGCTAAACAAGTTCAAACATATCAGATAATGATATATATAAGTATGTGTGTTGTAATAATATATATATATATATATATCATTATGATATATATATATATACATATATATATATAAATATGTGTGTGTGTGTGTGTTTGTTTAAGTAATGAATAAAACGCGTATTTAATAAAAGAATGTTATTAAATATTCAGCAAAAATGTCAAATCAAAATGATGCTGAAGCTTCCCGAAAAGAAGCAGATAATAGAAAATAAAAAGAGAAAGAACAAGAAAAAGAACAAGAGCGAATACTCGAAAAACACATGAACCAAATACAACTAATGATAAAAGAAGCGGTTAGGGCTGAATCACAAGCTAGAACTCAACACTTGTTCTCGGTCATTTTCAAGGGTTCTCGGTCAAAGCTCGTTTTTGGTCACCTGAGTTCTCGGTCACCTGAGTTATTTGGCAGGAAAATTTTTCATGAACGACATTTTTCCTTAACACTCCTTATAGGTGAGACTTCATTCTTGAAAAGTTTGGCAAAAATATTTTTTTTTGGTGATTTTCGATGATTCTTTTTTGGCGGGAAAACCAAAAAATTTGTCTTTATCAAAATTTTCCTAGACACTTCTTTTGAGTGGGACATCTTTCTTGAGAATTTTGGCGATCATATTTTTGGAAAAAAAATATTTTGGCGGGAAAATCAGAGTTCGCCTCCACAAACCTTCTCAATGTTTAGAAGTACTCTTAATCAGTCTGCTCCCTCCTCAGTAATATTTCAGAGTTCGCCTATAGAGGTAGATTCAAATGCATTAGTAAATTCCAATATGGTAAGTTCTCAATCATGTTCTCAAGATTGGATTGATAAGATAAATCTGTATAAGCTTCACAATGATAATTTGCTTAGAGATATGGAAACGGTAAAATTTGAAAACCATAAACTTAAGAAAAACGAGAAAGCTTACCTTGATAAAACTGAGGCACAGAAAAGGGGCATCTCTAAGCTTAAATCTGATTTCAGTATAAAATGTTGTCACCACCTAGATGCCAAACTGGAAATTGCCGAATTAACTGCTAAACTGGAAGCCTCCAAGTTAGAAATTTTGAATCTAACTAGTAAATTTGAAAGGGCTGAACTAGAATTTAAAAAATTCGATGGTTCCAGTAAAGTAGTCAATTCAATGATTGAAAATCAATTATGGTGGAAATAAAACGAAGGTGAGGGTATAGGATATAGTCAAGTACCCCCACCATACAATGACAACTATACTCGTCTTCCTCTTACCAAAGAGCAGGAAGAAAAGGTAAAAGGTATGAAATACGGTAAACAGGTTCAATCTGAAATTATTGGATCAGGATCCCTAGAGGAAATTAACCATGTTTTTAAATGTGTGAACAATTTTGATGCTTCTATTTCATTTGCAGATATAGTAAATGATGTTGCTTCTGATAGTAAAGGGGTTCAGGCTAGTGAAAATAAAACTTATTCTAACGTGTCATCAAACTCAAATGACACCACAACACAAAATTGTACTAATAATAATACACAGAGTTGTGGCAACAAAGGAAGGCACATAAGAAATCACCACAACAAGGACAGTCTCATTCTCATAGATCCTCCGGATCTTCATGTGTTGATACATAATTGGGTGCTATTTATTTTAAGAGGCAAACATGTTACCACTGTGGCACGCCAGGAAATATGGCCAGAAATTGTGTTCATCGTCTATATGTTCCCTATTACAAGCAAAATCAGAAGGCTGAGCCAAGGGGCAAGAAGAATAGAAAAACCTTTCCTAAGAAGGAATTCCAACATGAGGTAAGTGCTTCCGTTGACATTAGAAGAAGGATGAAGGCGTGTTTCGTCAGCGGGAACGGTGGGCATTTGGCAAAGGAGTGTCACTACCGTGCTGTTAATTGACAAGCTCCTCAAGTGAAAGGTAATAGGTTTCAACCGAATCCAGTGGTTAAACTAAATACTTATTTTACAAAACCACGAGTATCTGTACAACGGGTCACAGATACTCTAGGATTCAAAGTTAATATGACAGGTTTGCACTCAAATGATTTAGAAACTGTTAAAAGAAAAATAAATTTTCAGAAGTCAAAGAGTGTTGAGAGTTCTAAGAATTCGCATTCAAATTGTTCCACTCCAAAGTCTGTTCTTTCCAATTTCACTAAGCCAAGACAGACTTGGAAACTTAAAACTCAGCAAACTGAACCTACTTCATATCACTGATGCAATAAAAATCATGCTAAGTTCGTCATACCTTCTATCAACTTGTTTCTTTATGTCATAATAACGCTGAACATGAATCTTTGTAAAAGCACCTTAATCAATAAGATTTCACGTTTGGATCTTTTCATAAAGGCAGCAGTTTTTATCAAAAATTGAAATTTGATCCCCAATTTTTGCTAAATTATAAGAAGACTGGGTGATTAAATTTGTTTTATTTGTTGTTTTTGGTTTAATTTAATTTTATTTTTTTTACTTCTTGACTACTCTTGTCGAAAAAAATGTGTTAAGAAATCGTTTTAAAGCTTGTTTTAGTTTTTATTATCGGCTCATGAAATCTGATGTCGGTTATTGTGTTATAGTTGGTTTAGCTGGTACGATCTCATCTCAAGTCTTTTCAAGAAAATCATAAAAATAAAAAAAAAAATTACAAAAATTATGTCTGTCTTATTTTGTTTTATTTAATTGTTTTCAAAATATTTTGGTTGATCTTTCTTATAAAGTTGATTGTTCTTTCAAGACTGATTTCTTACAACGGAAGCATATGAAGTATCTGAGATTCAAATTGGATGATGCTGTCAAAAATGGGGAGATGGTAGAGCATTGGATGTAGATGATGAAGTTGCTGATCATGTTCTAGTAAAGATTCTGAAGGTTTTGAAAGCATCAGTCTAAGGGGGAGATTGTAAGGTCACGATTTGGTTAGACTGACGCATATCAAAAGACCGGACATGATCAAGACAAAAGAGAAATAATCTAGAAGAGTCGAAGTATTATACAAGATGGAATATACGGCTTGGAGCATGTAATACCGAAATCCATAGGGATTTCGGTTTGCATGGGTTAGAAATACAGAAATCATGTTAATTTCCGTTTGGGCTTAGTTAGGCTTGGTCATTGGGCCTCTTGTAAATGCTAACTATATGAAGCATGTTTAATCATTTTAGGGTTGGTGGTTGTTGAGTAGAACTAGAGATCTCTCTCACACTTCGATAGCCATCACATCCAGAGAACATAATATTCGGTGTGAATCGGTTTATGTATTTGATGATTTATTTGATAATAGAATCGTATGCATTGAAACCATAGTACTTCGTGTTCATTATATTTATATTGTTCTTCTACCTCGTTCTTGAATCATCATGGTGTTAGAATTCTGCACTAACATCGTGTTAGGGTTGATATCATATTGCATAGATCCGGTTTCGGGACATACAAGTATGTGTTATGTTGTAATCATGTGTGATAAAGGACGTTGAACCCTCCCAACAATAAGGATAGGTATATATATATATATATATACATATATGTATCGGATAATGATATATATAAGTATGTGTGTTGTAATAATATATATCATTATGATATATATATATATATGTATATATATATATATATATATATATATATATATGTTTGTTTAAGTAAATGAATAAAATGCGTATTTAAGAAAAGAATGTTATTAAAATTTCAGCAAAAATGTCAAATCAAAATGATTCTGAAGTTTCCCGAAAAGAAGCAGATAATAGAAAAGAAAACGAGAAAGAACAAAAGGAGCGAATACCCGAAAAATACATGAACCCAATACAACTAATGATAAAAGAAGCGTTTATGGCTGAATCACAAGCTAGAACTCAATCTATGCAATCTCAATCTGTTGAACCCTCTCGTAAATCTATCAAATCCCATTCTAAACTGTCTCATGTAGAAGAGGGTGTTCATGAGTCTTATGCTGATGGTGATGTTAGACAAAAGTTTAAGAAATTGAAAATAGAATGTTGTTCGTTTAAAGATTTTAAGTACTTTGGACCCAAAGAGTTTTATGGCGACAAGGGCGCCATTGCGACTGTGAGATGGCTTCAGGAGATGGAGTCAATCGTGATTATAAGCAAGTGTTCTGAGCAGGAAAAGATTCAATATTCTGCTCAAATGTTTAAAGGGAAGGCTCTGGAATGGTGGAACATGCTAATTTTAAGCAAGGGATGACAAGTGCTATACAATCTCACATGGGAAGAATTCCAGGAGATGATAATGGCAAAATTTTGTTCGATGCATGAGACCGAACAAATCCAAACAAAGTTCTTAAATCATAGGTTCGTAGGAACAAATCTCTGCAAGTACAACACAAAGTTTCACGAGTACTTCCGACTCGTGCCCCAGAAGGTTAACCCTGAGTCCAGCAAACGCATTCGATATATATGGGGACTTCCGCGGGAAATCCGCGACATGGTGAGGTCACACCTCCCACAAACCGCTGACTCTGCGATGGAGTTGGCTGGATATATCATGGGCGGCATGATCCGCAACAAGGAAGAAGAAAAAAAGCTGTACCATCTCAAGACCACAAGAAGACTGGTGGAAACGCCCGATTCAAGGGCAAAAGAAATGATCAACGCAAGTCTGGATCTAATTTCAATATCACACAATGTAAGACTTGCAAGAAGTACCATAGGAGGCGATGCCACTTTGTCCATCCTCAACCACCATCGTTTGTGACTCATGTCACAAACCCGGCCATGACATGGCAGATAGTTGGAAGAAGACAATGACTTGCTTTAACTGCAAGGAAATGGGGCATCTCAGTTTTGAATGTCCTAAGAACAAACCTACGACTGGTGGTGCGGGTGGAAGTGGTCAAGTCAAGAAAGGCAATGCAAGAGTCTTCCTACTCGATACCAAAAAGGTGGCCGACATGCCGGAAACCATCACCGGTACGTTCCTAGTCAACGACACATATGCTGGAGTTTTGTTTGATTCGGGTGCCAACTTAAGTTTTATATATTATAGATTTTGTAGTCTATTAAATGAACCTTTAACAAATTTAAATAAAACTCTAAACGTCGAGACCGCTAGTGGTGAAATAGTTAAAATCAATGAAGCCCTAGAATACGAAAAAATATTATTAGGTGGTTATATTCTGCCTAGTCAATTGCTACCAATGACTCTTGCTGATTTTGACATTGTACTTGGTATGGATTGGTTATCAAACAACCATGCTCGTATCATTTGCAATACCAAAACCATCGAACTTCGAGCCCTTGATAAATGAACCATTCGAATTGAAGGGAACAAAGACGCTGGCCAAGTTAGCATAATTTCCATGATTAGGACTAAAAAAATTTTAAATCAAGGACGCTTAGCATTCATGGCCTACGTCACCGAATAATCCAAACCTAAAAAGATAAAGGACGTGCCTATTGTCTCCGACTTTGCCGATGTTTTTCCCGACGAACTTTCTGGAATCCCTCCCGATCGCGAAGTAGAATTTAGGATCGATCTTATGCCTGGAACTGAGCCAATAGCCAAAGACCCGTATCGCTTAGCTCCAACCGAGATGAAGGAGTGAAAGAAACAATTAGACGAACTGCTTGAAAAGGGTTTCATCCGACCAAGTTCATCACCATGGGGAGCACCAATTTTATTCGTCAAGAAGAAGGATGGATCCATGCGCACGTGTATCGATTATCGAGCGCCAAACAAAGTAACAATCAAGAATCGATATCCACTCCCTCGAATCGATGATCTTTTCGACCAACTCCAAGGTGCAAGCTATTTCTTGAAAATCGATTTGCGTTCTGGTTATCACCAACTCAAGGTTCAATCGGAAGACATTCCGAAAACTGCGTTCCGAACAAGGTATAAGCATTATGAGTTCATGGTCATGTCGTTTGGTCTCACTAATGCGCTAGCCGCGTTTATGGACATGATGAATCGAATCTGTAAGACTTACTTAGACAAATTTGTTATCGTATTAATCAACGACATACTTATTTACTCTAAGTCTAAGGACGATCATGAAACTTACCTCCGAACCTTACTTGAATTACTTTGAACCGAGAAGTTGTACGCCAAGTTCTCTAAACGCGAGTTCTGGCTTCACGAATTGCAATTTCTTGGTCACATCATTAACGTGAATGGTATTCAAGTGGACCCCTCTAAGATTGAAGCTATCTCTAAGTGGGAGATTCCAAAGTCGCCAACCGAGATTTGAGGTTTCTTAGGTTTGGCCGGATACTATCGTAGGTTCATTGAAAACTTCTCTCGAATAGCCGTTCCCCTAACCTCATTAACTCGTAAAAACATCAAGTATGAATGGGGAACCAAACAACAAGAGGCGTTCAATATACTTAAACAGAAACTCACCCAAGCACCTATACTGGCCTTGCCAGAAGGTATTGAGGATTTTGTTGTCTTTAGTGACGCATCCCATTCTGGATTAGGATGCGTACTAATGCAACACAAGAAAGTGATCGTTTAAGCCTCTTGTCAACTCAAGATACACGAAAGAACTACACAACTCACGACCTAGAGTTAGGCGTCATAATCTTTGCTTTAAAGATATGGAGGCACTATCTCTATGAAGTCAAGTTTGTCGTGTATACTGATCATAAAAGCTTGAAACACATATTCGAACAAAAAGAACTCAACATGCGTCAAACGCGCTGGATGGAAAATTTGAACGACTGCGACTGTGAGATCGTCTATCACGAGGGTAAAGCCAACGTTGTGGCTGATTCTCTAAGTCGTAAAGAACATGAAAAACCAAGAAGAGTCTGAGCGTTAAGATTAGAACTCCTAATTGATCTCATCGAACAAATCAAATCTGCTCAACTCCAAGGGATCAATGAAAATAAGATATCTGATGAAAAACGTAACGGCACCATTGACTCGCTAGTCAAGGGTGACGATGGTATCCTTAGGCTCGGTAAAAGAATTTGGGTATCAATCATTGAAGACTTGCGAGAAAAGATCTTGAGCGAAGCTCACAAGTCCAAGTACATGATGCACCCCGGTAGTGACAAAATGTATCAAAACCTAAAGCCAAACTACTGGTAGAATGGAATGAAAAATGACATCGCTTCGCATGTTGAGAAATGTCTAACATGTTTGAAAGTCAAGGCCGAACATCAAAGGCCATCGGGATTGCTTCAACAACCCGAACATCCGTTTGGAAGTTGAAGTTAATAACCATGGACTTTATCACAAACTCCCGAAAACGACTCGATAACATAATGCAATTTCGGTTATTGTGGATAGACTAAAAAATCCACACTTCATACCCAACAATGAATCGTATTCAATGGATAGATTAGCGCGTATCTATGTGAACAACATCGTTGCTTTGCATGGAGTACCGTTATCTATAATTTCGGATCGAGACAGTCAATTCACGTCTCATTTCTGGAAAAGCTTCCAAAAAGCGTTAGGCACAAAGTTAAACCTTAGCACCGCCTATCATCCACAAACTGATAGGCAAAGCGAAAGGACAATTCAAACATTGGAAGATGTGCTCCGCGCATGTGTGATAGACTTAGGTGGAAGTTGGGACGAACATCTACCCCTAATGGAATTTTCGTATAACAATAGATATCACACAGGTATTCAAGCCGCACCGTTCGAAGCGTTATATGGCCGTAAATGTAGAACGCCTGTGTGCTGGTCTGAAACTGGAGAAAATCAATTATCGGGACCCGAGATAGTCCAAGAAATCACCGAAAAGGTCTTACAAATCCGAGAACGACTTAAGACGACACGTGATCACCAAAAGAGTTACGCCGATGTCCGTCGAAAGTCGTTGGAATTCAATGTTGGTAACAAAGTTATTTTGAAAGTCTCTCCATGGAAAGGCGTTGTTCGCTTCGGTAAGAAAGGAAAACTTAGCCCTCGATTCGTAGGACCATTTGAAATACTCGAGCGAATCGGTACTGTTGCATATCGTTTGCGACTACCCGAAGAAATGCAAGGGATACACGATGTATTCCACGTCTCCAATCTGCGAAAACGTCTAGCTGACGAATCTTGCCTATGCCTCTAAGAGATGTTGAAATTAATGAAAATTTAAAATTTGTAGAACGACCAATTCTAATCGAAGATTCAAAAACAAAGAAGTTAAAGAGACGAACATTGAAAATCGTTAAAGTAAAGTGGGACTCACAAAGAGGCCCCGAATATACTTGGGAACTTGAATCTGAAATGAAGAAGAAACACCCCCACTTGTTCTAAAGAAGCAATCTCGAGGACGAGATTTATTTCAAGGTGGGGAGGATGTAACATCGTGAAAATTTTGGATCAAAGTTGCTAAGTTCAAAGTAAAAAGAACTAAAAATGACAAATTCTAAACTTCAAGGTTTAAAATTGAAAATCTGTCTTCTTGCCCCATAGCGATACGCGACGGGACAAAGGACAAGCCCATCGCGTATCGCGAAGGGCTTGGTTATAAACCTAAGAAATGGCCACATGGTGATACGCGATCACCGAGGAGCCAACGTCATCGTGTATCGAGATGATGTGGTCTGACGGGACAAGACACGTCTCACCACGTGTCAAACAGTGGCACTTTGTGTCGCCACGTGGCATCACGTCCGCAACGTGGCAGACCTATTGGTGATGGAGCATGGCTACGTAGCGGTACGCGAAGGGCTGATCAAGGGGCCATCGCGTATTGCGATGGGACCCCTGATCAGCCTATAAATAGAGGGCTTTGGGCTCTCTCTCCTCACACCAAAACATCAGCTCTTTCTCTCTCTAAAATTCTTCCTATCTCACTACCTCAAAGTTCGTGCAAGCTTTCCTCGATAACTGTGCCAAAATACTGACGTTTCCTCGATCTACGTGCAATACACCGATGATACCGACGATGTTATCTTAAAGAGCGTGCCATCCCGACGTCCCGACGACCTGCCTTGTAAAGTGTGCCGGCGTGTGAAGAAGTATTAGTGTGCCTCGATAAACTTTTCAAAGAAAGGGTTGATCAAGAAGATAGAGAACACGAAGCGGCGTCGAAGTGCTGCTAGATTGTTTAGTGTTTTTATAAGCCAACCAAGGTAGGCATAATGCGGATTAATGCCCGAATAAAATAATAATAAAATAATAAAGGCTTAGAACCCTAAGTCGAGGATATACTCGATACATCGATAAATAAAAGAAAACATAAAAAAGAAAAAAAAGAAAGGAATATGAATATGATATCAATATGATTATTATATAATTCTTTGTTATAAAATATTATTTAAGTTATAATGTTTATTCTTAAATAATAAAGAAAATAAAAAGTTTCTTAGAGAAGAAGAAACGTAGGGTTTAAAGAAATGTAAAATGAGGTTAACTAAAGGTTTATCTTAAAAGAAAAGAAAATAAGTTATAAAGAAAGAGTTTAACTTATAAAAGAATAGAAAGAAAACATACTTTTTAACTAACGGTTTTTAAGTAAAGAAAATATAATCGAGTTAAATATTATAAAAAGAGACTAAAGATCTTAAGCCGGATTTTATACCCGACTAACAAAAAGTTATACTCGTACTATAGGTGCGAGATAGCAAGAAAAGGGGAAGACCCTCGGACAGTGTATTGAAGCTGATCCAAAAGAAAAGGTGAATACGCCCCAACTTTACAAACTTGTTTAATCGAGTCAAAAGAATTCAATAACAAGAATTACATGGGACTACGTGTCTCTAAAACGTTATAAACAAAGGTAAGCGCTAGCCCTCAGGCTGTCGTGTACGTTTGTTTGGATCCTTACATATGTGGTAATAAAGTCGGTGGGCACACCGTGCCACACTTGGTCATGACCTCTGCCACGATGGGCCGAACCTAAATTACGTTCGAGTGAGACTGACCATGTGTATACGTATGGTACCTAAGTAATGTCAAACGCTACGGTGTTTTCTGGGGTGCTTTGTGTAGAGACTTGAGTTTACAAGTGTGTTTGTTTTAAAAGCTTGATTATTCCTAAGCCACAATGGGCCAGACCTAAGTTATGTCTCGAGGGGTAATCAAGTAAATAAAAATATTTTAGAGTCAACATATTCACCAGCATGTGTTGCTGACATATTTTCTTAACATTTTGTAGGTAATCAATAATAGTAGCTTGGGATGCTGAAGTGCTTAAGATATCTGATGGCTCCGATTATTTTATGAAACTTTAATTATAAATGGTAGTTTTGTAAATAACAAGTAATCTCACTCAAACGCTAAACGGGAACTTTTAATCTCGTATTTTTGTTAATGTAAATATTATATATTAAATCCACATATATATATATATATATAAGACTTCCTCTTTTAATACGTAACTTGATTTTTTTACAAACATAGTATTAACATATGTGTCACACGCCTAGGCTGTGGTTTTGGGTGTGACACAAGCGATTGCTTCATACGAACTTTGGATTTGGTCGGAATTCTTTGGTGTTCCCGGTTCCAACAATGACATAACCGTCTTAGAATAGTCGCCTGTGTTGGAGAGTTACATATCTGGCACCGTTCACGTCGCTTCGTTTTGGGCTAACAATAACTTCTCCATCATGGGTACTATCTGGGTGATGGAATGTATACAGAGTATGCAATTATCGTGAAAACATTTAGAGACCCGTTGGATGAAAAAGGACAGTTTGTTAAGAAAGTACAACAGTCTGCGAGAAAGGATATCGAGAGGTGTTTTGGGGTTTTTCAATAGCGCTGACATTTTGTTAAAAATCCTTGTCGTCTATGGTATTTAGAAAGAATGAAACATTTTATATTTGCGTGTATCATAATACATAGCATGATCATCGAAGACGAGGGAAGAGCAATATTTCCAACTTTCATATCGGACTCGGATCCACCACGAACTCCAGCAAGTATGGAGCAAAGACTTGAAAACGCGTATTTCAAGCGGTCATGAGAAATACATAATGCACTTAAGGGGGATTTGGTACAACATCTTTGGATGAATCGACGTTTGCCAGGTGGAAATGAAAATCAAAACGAGGGCAACGATAAATATGATGATGAAGACGAGAACGAAGGTGAAAACGACGACGACGAGGGTGAAGACGATGGAGACGAGTAGTTTTTGTTTCTATTTTAATGTAATATTTATTCAATAAAATATTATTATTATTATTTGTTTATTTTTAATAAAAAAACAAAAAAAATGTAAAAGTGACTGGGCGGCACGTGGCGCATAATGCTCATGGGTGGAGAGTTATGACTATACCTTTTTTTTGCAAAAAACCATAACTGTGACTGGGCGCTACATGACGCATAATACCCAAAGGTGGGGCATCATGACTACACATGGTCTAAGTTATAACTCTTCACCCTTGGGCATTTTGCGCACGTGGCGCCTAGTCACTTTTACATTTTTTTTGTTTTTTTTTTATTTTTTATTAAAAGTAGACAAATAATAATAATTTATTAAATAAATATTACATTAAAATTAAAAACAAAAACTAATCGTCTCCATCGTAACCTTCTGAAAAGTTGTGAATTCTAGCATCCCTCGGTCGTCCGGTTTTTGCTAGCTCACGTTCCAAATCATTGGTGATACACATAAATATGTTTTTAGACATCCGAAAGCGACACCTAAAAGTGTCCGGTTTCTTGTATCTCGGCGAGCCGTTGAAGTAATCCGCCATCAACCGGTCGTTGGCGCAAATACGGTCTCGTTCAATATATGTTCTTTTTGAAACTAGGGGTGGAGGAGGGCTAATAAAATTCATATAAGTTGTCGCGAGCACAATCACACTTGTAACCGTCTCTTCCTCTAGGTCGCCTTCAGCTTGTCATTTGGGCCCGAAAAATTGGTTATATATAGAAGTGGGAGAATCCATAGATTAGGCTTTATTAAGAATTTGGTGTGAGGAATATAAAGTGAATATAGATTTTATGAAAGAAATGTTTATAAATTTGGTGAGTTTTGATTGGTTATGAAGATGATTATATAGAAATTAATTTGTATTTTTTAAACGGTAATATGACCGTTAAACGATCATTTTTATGAAAGTGTGTGCCCATTAAGCGTTTTGCCAAAAATGGCCCACCAACAAAACCAACCCATAACGGCTAGGTGGGGGGGTTCCCTTGGCGTTTTTGCTGGATAACGTCGCAACTAGTCTCCATTACGGATGGTTTAATAAATGGGGCGCGTTACTCAAGGCCCCACCGACTAGTGTGAGCGAATAGTTGAGTATCCTGGGTTAGGGATGAGCTCTATACTGGTATCGAACCCTTACCGATCTCGAAAATTGCGATTCTGATTTTTCAAAAAACCCGGTACCAATGCCTAAAATATTTGGTTCGGCATGGTTTCGTATGCATAAATTCGGTATATACCAATTCCGGTGCTGATCCCGAAAATCACGATCTCAGTTTTCTCAAAAACGAGTACTGGTAACAGTACCAAAATACTCGTTTCGGTATCGGTACATGGTACCATTTGCTCATCCCTACCCAGGGTACACCATCGTAGTTTGGCCGTGTAGTCTAGCAAGTAGATGGGAGCGAGCATGTGCACTCGGGCGAACTTATTGAAACAAATTTGAGATGATTTTAGTTGACTTGAAGTGACATTATCTTATTCCTTAATTGTTGAGTGGGTACTTTGGTACACCACCCCCTCTTAAATTGAATAGTATTGGATTGTTTTGAAGTGGCACTATCCTATGAGTTGGTTGAGTGGGCAAACCACCCCCTCACACTAATAGGTAAACCCCCATGCCTCATTTACAAGTAGGCTCCTTGTGTAAGCAAGGTCTTAAAAACTAAATCGGTTAAACTGGAAGGTTGTCTCTTTAGATGCGCTATCGTTTTGTGTCAAAAACCGTTATTCATCAACAACGTGTTGACGCATTTTCATAATTGTTTTCAGGTGATCAATAGAATTATACAAAGATGGACGAAGATGGACGAAGATGGATAGATAGTTATTAGATGCTATTTGATGGCCCGCTTCATTTTATAAACTTATATGATAAAATATATGTTTTTGAAACAAAATGTTTTATAAACCTTTAAGGGTATTTATATCCATATATATGTAAAGTAATATTTGGTAAATCAAAATTTTGTGCATACCATATTATAAAATCAAATAAATAAATAAAATAAAAATCATAAAAAGTTAAATTAAATATATAATTATAAGTATATATTAAAAGACAACTATTCTCACAGTTTTTGTGCTTTGAATGTTGCTATACTTTAGACTGCTTTTATAGTGCTAATTGCTTTAATATATGTATCTTATGCTTTGATTTCCTGGTAATCCATCAGATGCCCATCCCTTCCTTTTTCTGAATTGATACACCCATATCTTCTCTCTCTCTCTCTCTCTTCTCCTGCTACCATACAAACACCACCGTGTTCAAGAGGCCATCTTCTGTTGCCGGTTTCTATCTGGAATTTCTAGGTGGCGACGGTGGTCCGATGATCTTTTAGTGGGGGAGACAGGCAGAAGGATGTGGTGGCGGTGGTTCGGTCACTGGCCGTCTATGGCGGTGCAGATCTAGAGTGGTGGTTAGTGTTTGCCACATAAAACCCAAGATTTTCCCTAACGTTGGTTGAGGATGGGGGTTTGGGACCTATTCTGTTTGTGACTTTGGTTATGGTCATTACATTGAATGGTGTTTCTATTTCACCTTCAAGGTATGGTTGGTTATTGTAATCTGTGATGTATTGTTGTTGATGATTGTTGCTATGTTGAGTTTGCCAACATGTGATTTTGGACCTGGGGTTGTTTGATGTTGTTACTGTCATTTGTTGGTGTTTGACTTATACCTAATGGTTGTTGTTGCCTTCAACTTTGTTGCTGTTGTTTAGATTGGTAGACGGGGTTGTTTACGGGAACCCTGTTCGGTTCAGATGGTACAATTAACAAACCAAAAGGTGCAAACTACATTGCAGAAAATATTTGAAAAAGATAAGTTTTGTTTGTGATGCGATGATTTCTACCTGAGCACTGAGTCTATTATATTATTAAACAAAGTCGGTTGTTGTTTTCTAAACAATAGTGGCAATGATGTTGTCTTAGCCCAGTGTTGGAATCCTCTTTCGAGTTTATGTCTAATTTCATCTTCATTTTGCTGGAGGTTGTGATGATATGGATCTTATGAGCTTTGTTTGTTTTTATTATATAAAAGCTTGGTTGAACTTTGGTGGTTATAATAACTGGTCTGTTTATGTTGTTTGCACATTGTGTTTTGCTATGATGACGCTCAATTATTTGGAATGGCAACATATGTTGCAACCGTAACGCAGATCTGAGCCTTTGTTTTATACCGTTGATTTATTTTAATTCACTTTTGATATGATGATGGTTTGAAACTGAACTTTATTCCTTCGCATAGAACTTATATTTTGCCATTTTTTATGATGGTTTCTGTTTAACAATCATCCGCCACCGGTGTATTGTGGCGACGGAAATCTCTTCGATTTAGATTGTCGCGACTCTGCTTCATATGTTGTCGGGTTCCATTTTGGAAACCCTAGGCGACTGCGATGCCATAACTGTTGCTGGGTTCCATGGAACCCTAGGCGACGGCGATGTCGGAGCCGACGTTCCCAATCGGATTTATTCCGCATTCTTTGAGCTAACCGAGTACCTCTGCAATTGGTGATAGTGATAGAGATGGGGGTTAATTTTTTAGTAAAAAGCCAACATAAATTCATGCCTATGTGGTTTTTTGTTGATCTTTGACACTATTAACTTATTACTTTTGACTTTTGGGATATTCTGTGCAATTGATGAGCCTTTGGAAAGAACATTTAACGTAGGTTATTTTTACAGTGCTTTTCTTGATGAATTGTAGCATGGTTTGGGTTTTTCTTTTTAATTGTTGCTTGCTTGATTTGTGTTTACTTCGTGTTAGTTAGTTAGTTAGCTAGCTAGCAGTTGCTTATGGCTACGTGTGCGTCTTTCGTTTGCTTTGTTGTTTGTTGCTGGTCCTTGCTACCAATTTTTTTAAATGTGTTTCAACACTTATATTTGGATTAATAATATAATAAAATAAAAACATCAGCCTGCTATATTTGACTTAAGATGCTCGGTTTGTGTCATAAATTTCTAGATCAATAAAAAACATTTGGATGAAGCATATATTAGTCAACAAATATTGATTCTGTTTTCTTTCATTATAAATTTGCAACCATGAATATGATCTGAGCCTAAAGTTGGATTGTTGATGGCTCGGTGATTATATGTCGATTGGTTCGTTTTATAGCCTTATAGGTGTATTATGGCATATGTTATCGATCTACTAATTTGATATAGACCAAACTTGAGCTGAAAACATTTTGGTTTGGCCACACATGAAATTTGAAGTTCGATTTGTATGGTTTTTGTAAGGTTTTGCAGCAACTGGGGGAATAGCCAATGAAGCGTGCAAGGTACTGTGCTTTGACTCGGAGCTTCAACTTGAGTCTCCCATGATCAGGTGCGCGTTGTTCAGTTTGTTGATCATTTGATTTTAAACTGATCTTTGCAGTCTATTAAAGAAGAGCATCATATTCATCATTAGTTTAACTTTACAGGGACTGCATAAGCACCTGTTTATGTGATGCTTGGAGCAAGTGATCCTTACCTAAAGATTACTTATCAGATGATGAAAGGCCACCTGGACTGCAACCAGGACGTATTGCCATTTGGTTTTACAACAGAAAATCTAGATGGAAAACTAAACAGTTGTAAAAAGACTATGATGCCCTCAAGAGATAGTTTAGAGTTGTAGATGACATTCCATCGATTTTTGAAGTCATGAACTTCATGCTGAGGTAATATTATCTATTTCATCCATCAATTATTAGCTGATAGTCTTTACTTATTAAAGAAAATATAGTTAATTAGCAAACCTAATGAAAGTTAGACAAAAGTTTGTGGTAATTAGCAAGTTGTCATGATCTCTTCTTCTCTATTTGAGTAAGTTTAAAAGATGCGTTCATCCTTGCTAATTATAATTAAGACTAAAATAAATGTGTGTAGAAAGATCATTTGGCGGGGCCATTGGGTCAAAAGTTTTTTATTATTATGAGCATATTGTTGGGTGTTAATACATAAAAGATTTATGCTTATTTGTTTTTAGCTTGATTAACGTTTCATATATAGCGAAGTCAGAGTTGATTTACAGTGGATAAAATTTTTGAAGAGCATCTCGCATGAAAACCATTTTAGAAAGAGTTTCGTTAGTATCATTTGTGTAGATCCATTTTGATGTTAATAAACTGATAATAGTACATGCATGCTCTTTGCACCAATCACTTTAGTGTTGTAGAGTACTTAAAGAATACTCAGCTTGGTCAATCTGTCTAATGCTTGAATAATTTTGTTGACTTAAGGGTTTACTTTACGACTTTTAGCTGCAAAAAGTTGGGCATTGCAGGTGGGAACACTGATCCACGGGTTCTACCACAAAAATAGTTGCACGGCCAACTCAAGCCTTTTGAATTAGTAATGCAATCTAACACAAATCAGTTGTCGTCACCAAGGCCACAAACATGGCCAACAATCAGACGATTGCATTACAAAACGAGATCGAAACATTCATATCAATGCCTCCCGCAACATCCGATCCTAAAAAAACTTACCTTAAAAGAGTCAACTACTGACTACAGCAGGTAAGTACCATAACTTCCTTCGAATATCAATTTCAATTACTTATAGTTCAACTTAATAACCTATCTATTCAAACAGTGGCAGATGACAATGGCAAGGGAACCAAATGACCAAGACTTACTACTGAAAAGGAAAACAATCTCTTTTGGTGATTAAATGAAGGCAAACTCTTTTGGTGGATTTTTGTAAATGACTAACTTGGACTTGACATAATGTGGCTATATGATGCTGTCGACCAGCCAAGCAAACCACAACCTTTTGTAATTGACTATAGATGGCTAATCAATTCTTTTGTAAGAGTCTGTAAAACTAGGATTTCATGATACTTAGGCTATATCATATATTGTTATATAAAGCATATTAATTATATTCTTACTTATACTTCTTTGGTGGAATTGGTTCAAAGTGAATATTTTTTGCGCGTTTTATACTATTGTACAAGCCGTTAAAACTGGGTGTTACACATCTTAACCCCTGTGGCGGGTATGAATACTAGTTCTCTTTTGAAATAGTCTGTCAACATGTATGCATATGATAGTTGAACATATATACACGCAGGGGGGATGTTCATAATATGGCTTTGACGGATTTAGGTCAAACAGTAAGCACCCGTTAGTACTAAATTTGGTCACTGAAAAATGAAACCAAACAATTGAAAAATAAAACCAAACCGTTACTAATAGTTTGGTTTCATGATTTAAGCTTATTGAGCGGATGTATATTTGCATGTTGACCCGCATTTACAAGTACCCGTTTCTTAAAATACGAAAACAATTAGTGTTAAATGTATTGCTAGTTGTTTTAATTAGGGTTTTAGCCCATGTAGTTTGCTAAAGCCCATGGGCCCTTTATGGGTTGTAGTTAGGGTTTTACTTGTGTATATATAGGTGGTTCCCCCTTTGTATTATTCATACATTTAAGTAATAAACATTACTTCACTACAACCATCTTATTCTTTACATGGTATCAGAGTTACGGCTCTCGATCCAAACCCTAGCCGCCATCTGATCCGAACCATAGTCTGACTAGCCCGCTACCAGATCTGAAACGAGCTTTAACCTCGTTATACCTACTGTTTTGTCACGAAATCTTTTTTCGAGACACCTCCTACCATCACCGCCGCCACCATCGTAACCAGCAACCTCCGAAACATCATCCGTCAAAAAATCGCCGCCAGCCGCCGCCTGACGCGCCGCCCAGTCGCCGTCACTGTCTCCCACGCGCCAGCGCGTGTGGGCGCGTGACTGGGTTTCCGGTCACCGGATTTTTTCCAGATATGTTGTTTTTTACTTCCGAAGCTTCATGTGTTGTTAGTTTTCTGATATAACAACATTTTCTTTTTTCCATCTGTCTCGGTTATTGTGTTCGAGTTCGTTCAAGCACCTAAGCCACCAGATCTGAAACAAACCCCAGCACCGGTTTCCGAATTTGTTTCAAACCCGTCCAGCCAGCCACTGTCGGAGTACTGTCACTGTTCACGCCGGATTTACTGTTCACGACGAGTTACTGTTCACTGCCGGAATCTACCATGAGAAACGAAAAACACACGTATACATTTACTAAGGAGGAGTATGATCTGATTCAACGGTTTCTTGCCTCCCAGTTGAATCATCCTCAAACCAACTCAGCACATCCGGGTAAGTTTTCTAGCCTCGACTCATCGTGGGTAATCGATTCTGGAGCCACACATCACATGACTGGGAATCGGGGTATTTTTTCTAGTCTTCAAAATGTTTCCCATGCACCGGTACGTCTTTCCGATGGATCTTCATGTCCCGTTCTCGGCATAGGATCCATCAGCAACTCGGAAAACCTAAAACTGTCTTCTATCCTATTTGTTCCTAAATTTCCTACCAGTCTTTGTTCAGTGAGTCAGATTACCAAACAAAACAACTGTTCTGTGACCTTTTACCCAACTCACTGCATTTTTCATGAACTAGGAACAAACCGGGTAATTGGTACTGGTTTTGAATCAGGAGGTCTCTATCCTATATACCCGTTTTCGCATCTTGTAGCAAACTTATGTGATTCCGCTGTCAGGGAGGCTCACTGTCGGTTAGGTCATCCCTCTACAGCGGTTCTAAGGCAAATGCGACCAGATTTACCACTTTCCTCTTTTAATTTTCATTGTGAGTCGTGTCAACTTGGTAAACATACCAGGCGTCCCTATCCCCCTAGGGTGCCTAATCGAGTCAGTTCTTGTTTTGAACTGTTGCATTCTGACGTATGGGGTCCTTGCCTTATCAAATCTACGTTGGGTTTTGAATATTTTATTACCTTTATTGATGACTATTCTCGAACTACTTGGGTTTATTTGATGAAATCTCGTAGTGAGGTATTTTCCATATTTCGAGAATTTAATGCTTATGTTCAAAACCAATTTAACACCACCATTAAAACTTTACGATCTGATAATGCTAAAGAATACTTTTCCACCGACTTTTCTTCATACTTAAAAACCAACGGCATTATTCATGAGTCATCGTGTGCGTATACATCTCAACAAAATGGTTTGTCCGAACGCAAAAATCGTCACATATTAGATGTTGCTCGCACAATCATGATCCAGTCACGTGTTCCTCATCGTTTTTGGGGAGATGCTGTTCTCACTGCCACATATCTGATTAACCGCATGCCCACACCCGTTCTTCATGGTAAAACACCGTTTTCTGTACTATTTCCCAACGATGATCCATTTCCTCTCGCACCTAAAGTTTTTGGTTGTGTCGCCTATGTTCATGACCATCGTCCGAAAACCATCAAACTTGATCCCCGAGCCATTCGTTGTGTCTTCCTTGGTTACTCACGGGTTCAAAAAGGGTATCGGTGCTATAGCCCATCACTTCACCGATACTTTACTAGTGCTGATGTCACCTTTCATGAGTATCCTTACTTTCCCGAGTGTTCCGCTCCTGTTTCTGACCCGTTTCCTGAACTCGATATACCCACATCTCTCTTCCTCCCCACCATTCCTGTGTCGATTCCCTCTACAGATCCTATATCTGTTGATTCTGACCCACCGACTGAACCTCCGCCACTACTTTTCACATATGCTAGGCGAGGTAAGGGTCAAATATCATAGACACTTGATTCACATCCAGACCGCAACCCTGAGATCTCCTCAGATCTTCCGTCTTCATCCGAACAATCTACACCTCTCACTGATACATCCTTACCCGATCCAGACACTACCCCTGATACACCCGTTTATGATCCTCCTGGTGCACCACTACCCGATATACATATTTCTTTTCGCAAAGAACCCCGGAAATGCACTCGTTACCCGATTCAGGACTATGTTGCCTACACCCACCTATCTTCTGAATCTCATGCGTACACTACTACCCTTGATTCCTACCTGATTCCCAAAAATGTGACGAGCGCTCTCGCTCACCCAGGATGGCGACAGGCTATGGAAGATGAAATTGGGGCTCTAAAGTCCAATCATACATGGGATCTTGAAACACTTTCTAAAGGGAAGCGTATTGTTGGTTGTCGTTGGGTGTTTACAGTTAAACTACACCCGGACGGCTCCTTACACCGCTTAAAGGCTCGGTTGGTCGCAATAGGGTATTCTCAGGCATATGGCATTGATTATGATGAGACCTTCTCGCCAGTTGCTAAGATGCCATCTGTCCGTATTTGTATCGCTCTTGCTGCCATTAATCATTGGCCGCTCCACCAGCTTGATGTCAAGAACGCCTTTCTTAATGGTGTTCTTGAGGAGGAGGTATATATGGAGCAACCACCAGGGTTCGTTGTTGAGGAGGAGGCCTCAAAAGTTTGCAGACTACGTCGTTCTCTATATGGTCTTAAACAGTCTCCCAGGGCATGGTTTGGTCGATTCTCTAGTGTTATGGGACAGTTTGGGATGACTCGGAGTGCCTACGATCACTCTGTCTTCTTTAGACACCAGAAAGGAAAGAGGATTATCGTAGTTGTTTATGTGGATGACATTATAATCACAGGTGATAACGAGGTCGGGATCACCGAACTCAAGCAGTTTCTTCAGTCTCAGTTTCAAGTCAGCGACTTAGGTCGATTGAGGTATTTTCTTGGCATAGAAGTATCTCTCTCTCCACAAGGAATACTTCTCTCTCAACGAAAGTATGTCCTTGATATGTTGACCGAATGTGGCTTACTAGGTTGTAAACATGTTGATACCCCAATGCTTCCTACAAAGAAACTCCTCCCAAAGGAAGGAGATCCAATGAAAGATCCTGAGCGATACAGACGATTGGTTGGTAAACTTAATTATTTAACCGTCACACGACCGGATATCTCCTTTACTGTCAGTGTTCTGAGCCAATTTATGGCTGCACCATACACCGGTCACTGAGATGCTACCCTTCGTGTCTTAAGATATCTTAAGACCTCACTTGGTTTTGGTATATTATACTCTGATCAGGGTCATTGTCGTGTGGGTGCCTTCAAGGAAGAAGGAGATGGTCGGATATCAGGGTTCTCAGATGCAGATTGGGTAGGTTGTCCGATTTCTCGACGATCTACCACCGGATATTGTGTGTTTGTTGGAGGAAATCTTGTATCATGGAAGAGTAAGAAGCAACACACGGTTTCCCGGTCGAGTGCCGAATCGGAGTATAGAGCCATGGCAGATGTAACATAAGAGATGACATGGATACGTCGTCTTCTCATAGAACTCGGGGTTGTTTCTAATGACTTGATGAGGTTATACTGTGATAATCAATCAGCCATTCACATAGCCAAGAATCAAGTATTTCATGAAAGGACAAAACATATTGAGGTCGACTGCCACCTTATCAGAGATCGAGTAGTAGGCACACAAACTGATCCTCCATCCATTCAACCGGTTCATGTGAAGACAAACTTTCAACTTGCAGACATTCTAACTAAACCGCTCCGGAAAGCTCAGATAGATTTCATTTGTAACAAGTTGGGCATGATTAACATCTATGCTCCAACTTGAGGAGGAGTGTTAAATGTATTGCTAGTTGTTTTACTTAGGTTTTAGCCCATGTAGTTTGCTAAAGCCCATGGGCCCTTTATGGGTTGTAGTTACGGTTTTACTTGTGTATATATAGGTGGTTCCCCCTTTGTATTATTCACACCTTTAAGTAATAAACATTACTTCACTACAACCATCTTATTCTTTACAATTAGCAAGTTGGATTACTTTTAGTGAAATTGACAATCAATAGACCAAAATTACATAAAATAAGCAGGCAACAAAATATATATTTTCCAACTTTATGTGAAAGTTTACCTTCATAATTGAGTAAACAAATTAAAACACTCGTTTTTTTGAACAAAGTTTACCTTTGTAAACATCTAAGAATTAAAAAAAAAACATAGAAAGTTCTCGTTTTTGGCTTAAAATTACAAATAATTGAGCAAGCTATTTTTTTTAACTAAACCAAAGACAAAATATGAATAATCAAATATATGTTATATTAATTTTTTAACAAGAAATTTTTTTGTTCAAATCATACTCTCCCTTTCGAAAAATACAGTTTGAAATTTATGTAACCGTCAATCAAACCGTTCATTACAGTCTAAATTTTTGAAATCAACCGAAAGTTGAATAAAAAATCAATCATAAAGATAAACCAAAGATCGATTGATTTAAATGATTTCACGATTTTAAACCAAACCATAAACACTATACACACATGGAAGAGAATAAGACATTGATGAAAGAAAGAAATGATAATGTAGGGGCCTAGGGGGTGTTTGGGGTTCTTTATTTTACCTCCTTATAACTTATTTAAGACATAATGTATAAGTTACAAAGTTGTAACTTATACCTTATACACTCACAAAACCTAACTTTTACAAACACCTTATAACTAAGTTATAAGAAACTAAAATAAGGAATTCCAAACACCACTGTAAATGATGTTAATTTTGGAAAATTCAATAATAATAATTCAAAAAATATTTTTTTAATAATAGAGAAGTACAAAGCTATTTGACCAATAAAAACAGAAATTAGATTATAATCAATTGAAGGATACATCATACAAGTCATTTGAAGCTTAACAACCAATGGCATGACATGGACACACTCTACCAAAAAGTCCCAGATTAGTTGACAACATAACAGAACTACCCTTGACTACTTAACTAACGAGGGCAGTTTAGTACTTTCACACAAGTAGTGACCTCAAAGCAAACGTCGCTTACAAACAACAGCATCCCAGCACTCCTTCAAATGCCTCTTGCCATATACAGAAACAATGCCTGTCTGTTAGTTGCTGCCATCAATCACCCTACCCCAGATATGAAACACCATCTTATTCTTCTGTTCATCATAATTATATGCATACCATATGTAACCAATGCCATTGAATTCAATTATCCAGCTGTTTTCAACTTTGGTGACTCCAATTCCGACACTGGCGACTTGGTCGCGGGTGTCGGTGACCATCTCGACCCTCCCAACGGTCAGACTTATTTCAAGGGACCGTCTGGGAGGTTTTGTGATGGTCGCCTTATTATAGATTTCTTAAGTAAGTATTTTCTTTTAGTGTTTTTTTTTTATTATTAAATACTCGTATATGAACGGTGCCCTTTGAAGTGGACGCGATGGACTTGCCTTTCTTAAATGCGTACTTGGAAGCTCTTGGTCTCCCGAATTTCCGTAAAGGGTGCAATTTCGCGGCCGCAGGATCTACTGTAATGCCGCCAGGTCTAAATTTTGTAAGCCCGTTCTCGTTTGGCGTTCAAGTGGCTCAGTTTTTTCGATTCAAGTCACGTGTTCTTCAGTTGCAAGCTAAGTGTATGTCATAATATACCGGCATTGTTTAAATATACTTATGATGTTACTCTTTTATTAAAAGGACGGCAACATGTACCGAACAAAGGGCCCTGGTTTACATGGGTCCTTATTAATTTTTCCGTAACCCAGGGCCCTTTGATCAATGTAGTTGCGGTTTTATTGACTTACACAATATTTGTGGCAGCAAGAAGGTTCAACAAGTACTTGCCTGATGAGGATTACTTTAGCAAGGCGCTATACATGTTCGATATAGGCCAAAATGATCTTGCTGGTGCATTTTACTCAAAAACTTATGACCAAGTAGTCGCTTCGATTCCACTGGTTTTAGCCGAATTTGAAACCCGAATCAAGGTTGGATTTAGTTTTTTTTTTATAAATAGTAGACACATTTATCTAGATAATGAGTATGTTGTAACAAGATTCTTAAAAACTTTTCAGATGTTATATGATGATGGTGCTAGAAACTTTTGGATCCATAACGTGGGGCCGCTCGGGTGCCTGCCACAAAACATTGCAAAGTTTGGGACGGATCCCACAAAGCTTGATGCCCAAGGTTGTGTGTCTTTGCACAACCAAGCGGTTAATCTTTTCAACATACAACTACACGCGCTTGTTGCAAAGTTGCAGGCTCAGTTTTCTGACGCCAATGTAACCCATGTTGATGTCTTCGCAATAAAATCTAATCTCATCGCGAATTACTCAAAATACGGTTAGTAAATTTTACTTTAATTTTTTCAGTTTCACCTTCGCTCTATCATAACTTCGTGAAATTTAGTATATTGATGACGCAACCCTTAAACCAACCACTATTTTGAAACTTTAAGGCTACATCATGAAAACCATACTTAAGCAAGGGGCACTGAATATATTCATGTTTTGATTGTGCGCTTTTAAGTTAAAATTTAGATGAGAAGGCTTCTTACAATTCCAATACATACCAAATTAAAGGCATAATATGGCCACTATGCTATCGAAACAGATTTTTTTTAAGAAGTGGGGGCTTATTTCAAACATTTGATCACGAGGGTATTATTTTTAATCATAAGAGGGGTTTTTGGTGTTAGTATTGGCGAATAAGATAGTAATCAGAGAATAAAAACCTTTATGTCAGAGTAAAACTAAACTTGTCATTGCTAGTGACGAATAAGAGTTAATTGCCACTGCTAGCGGCGAATAAGAGTTATTGCCATTGCTAGTGGAGAATAAAAGTTATATTGTCATTGCTAGTGGTGAATACGGGGTAAATTTCCATTGCTAGTGGTGAATAAGTGGTTTACAATTCTGATCTCTCCTACACCCCTATGTGTTTTCATATTTCGCCAATACTAACCCCAATAACCCCTCTTGTAATTGAAAATAATACCTAACACCTCTTGTGATCAAATGCTTGAAATACGCAACATTTTTTAAAAAAATTATTCATTGAAAAATTGTTGTCAAAAACATAAGTGTGTTTCATTCGTTAAGAAACTGTATGTGTCTCGCGTATAATAGTTATGTATGTATGCATGTATGTATTTTCTCCTTGTAATCTATTTATTTATATATATTTTAGTTAGATATGAGTTTAGAGTCATGAAACTTCATCATCTTTTAAAATGGCCCGCCATCCACAAAGGCAAGCCATTTTTGTTAAAGATGGAACCCGATAATAAGTTGGATATTTGTCGGTATCCTTAAGTGATATCACGTCCATTCTTACACTACACGCATGTGTTGTTTGAATGTTTGGATGACTTCTTGCTACTAACGCTAGTTTTAAGGCTCACAATCGATTAGCGATTTATAATCTCGGACTAGGATTTCAATCTTGAAGAAGTTAATCACATAAGAATTAGTTCTTAGAAATAAAATATATTTATTTTTATTATCGTTATTATATGTAGTTTTGACTCATTGTTAAATTATTTGGAAGAAAGAAAAGTCACACCATGTGAGTTGAGAATTATGCAAAGCTAGAAAACAAATATTGGAAGTCACATGTGATTTGTGAAGATGTGAACAAAACAAATAAAAAAGGACAAACATGTGATAGGATTTAGATTTTCTAGATGATGAGACATGGTTGGAATGGATTTTTTTTTACTTATATTTAAATAAAGTAATGATACTTTTTAACTCTCATTCCCGTTTAAAAATAAAACAAACTTTATTTTTAAAGAAAAATAGTGAAAACATTTTTTTATTTTTTTATTAAATTTTAAGTTATAGGTTTTTTTAGCTAAAAATCCTTCTTATCATTTTCATTTTTATCTCTCTTTATAGATTAACTTGATCCTAATAATATATTATATTTTAGGGTTAATGTCAAACAAAGTAAATTAAGTTTTATTATTTTATTGTTAATTTGTAGTGGGTTAAATTATTAAAACTTTATAGTCGTATTTATAGTTATATAATAGTGATACTAAAAATGTTTCAATTAAGTCACTCAGTTTTATGTTTTGTTTAAAATAAAAATTAGAAGTTTTTATATATCTTTTTAGCATTTTTTTTATGTTTCAATTAAGAAAACTTTTTTTATAGCGATGCGGCAGGTGACATGGATTTTTTTATGTATTTTTTGTTTATAATAGAATTAACATGTTTTATTTTGTTTTTTTTACATAATTACGTATACTAGAAATCCCAACCCAACGTCTTCTTCTCCATTTCATTCTTGACACAAAAAATTTTCCGATGATGCTCGATTTGAAGGTTTAGTAACCTAACTTAGACAAAAAGTACACGAGTGACATAATTAGAATAATTTTGAAACTCACTAGTTCATGTGAGTAGTGTGATTGATCTTTACAACAAAAACGAAAGTATTTAGTATCGCTAGTTAAGATTAAATTGTTGGTGTCACTTATCATGGGCAAACAGGGGCAAATGGGCCATGTTTAGATGAATTGAATTCGTCTTTCATTTATTTATATCATGCTTTTTAGATTTTAGCCTTCCACCTCACGCACGCATTTCCAACTGCCGTGCTACTGGTGCTACCGGACAATGATGATGGTATTGGTTACAATCGAATGGTATAAATAAATAAATTATACAAGTAATAATAATAATGAAATAACTTATTTGAATTGGTCAGTTTTAAAAGGTTAACAAATCACAAGAAAATATTGAAATTTGATATCAAATTCACTTGGCAGAGGGCACGTCACGTGCCTCTTAGAAGCACCGAGGTTCCATGTTTAAACTTGGACAATTGAGTAACTTACGTAATTATTAGTAGCAAGTATAGTAGAATTATTATTTACCGTAAAAAAATCAGTAAAGCACAATTTGTTTAATTACTACACTGTCCCTCTAAACTAATATATATTTTACGTCTAAATTAAATGGCAATATTTCCATACTAGTATATTTTCTTGAGTGTAACATGCAATAACTCGAAAAAAAAAGTATATTTTCAGATTGAAGTGTTTTGACGAGTCACTTATTGGCGTACATCTCATTCAGAAAATTCATGAATATTTATGTTGTGAAAATTGTGCTCGAAGAGTGCCCAAAGATTTTCGTTTTTAGATTGCATATCTCCTAACTCGTAACAAAGTTTATTGGGGTTTCTCTTTGATAAAAATAGACCCTAATTACTTAAAATGATTTGTAACATTAGAATCACCAAAATAAAATATATGATCATATATTTGGATTTGCAGGTTTTGAGCAGCCAATCACAGCTTGTTGTGGGTACGGAGGCCCGCCCTTGAACTACAACAGTCAGTTGAGTTGTGGGCAAGTGAAAACCATAAATGGTAGTTCCATCACAACCACAGCATGCAATAACACAACTGAATGTGTGAACTGGGATGGAATACATTACACTGAGGCTGCAAATCAGCATGTTGCTTCTCAAATACTCACCGGCAAGTTCTCCGATCCACCCTTTGCTGACAAGATGCCGTTTCTTCTTAATCTTAAGTTCTAACGTCCAGGCCTATTAAAATACTATATGTAATCCATTCGTTCAGTTTTCTAGTGAACACTAGAGACGACATAAGATAATATCCAAACTTGAACCTGTTGGAAATCAGGGGTGAATCAGTTAAACAGAGAGACATAATAAAACAAGAACACCGAATTTCTTTTAACACACACTTGTTCATTACATCGATGCATCCCAAACGACGTGACGATATGTATATACTTATAACCGATGCATCTTATGTGCATACGCACTTGTGTAATAGAAACATCATTATTAATAAAATCAATTAATTTATTATTATTACACAAAATAAAACGATTCAAGAAGTTATAAACAAATAAACTGAGACTTCTGCCACATGAGTTTGGTTGAATCCGAGCATCATTTTCTCTCATATTTGACAATCTTCTTATTAACAAAAATATACATGCATAAACATAAAGAAAATAAAGCTATTAATCTTAAATAATGAATGTATTAAAGTGCTCCCTATGTCTCTGTTGTGGACCTACCCTCAACCCACGTTGTCATTTACCATGTATATTTCTATTTTATTTTGTAGTTATTTCCTTTAAATTAGTAAATGTGAGTATTGGGTTATTAATGGTTAGTTGTTGAATTGTAAGGCTATATAAGCCCTTTGTGTTTTGCTTTATGATTATGAATGAAATGATAATGAATTAGTCTATGTTCTCTCTATTTTCTAATATGAATTTCTGTCTATTTTCTTTGAATAACGAATAATTGTTGGAACCACATCAGTCTCATAACACATGTACATCTTTCTATTGTAGTTTGTCCCAAAAATTAATGCCCACTGCCAACATAACTTATCTAAGTTACTCAATTCTACTCTTAATCACTACTACATTGATAGCGTATTTCTAACTTAAATGCAATTTATGAGTATAAAATTGGTATTTAGTCATTACACAATGCATCAACTATATTTTTCGTTATTTGTGTGACTTTTGTTATGTCTGGTTGATACTTATTTCGAGGTCAAAGAGTATCAAATTTAACTTCACACATAACAACCAACATTTATTACCTTGAAAGAAAGGTTAGATTGTGAAGAAAGTTCATATATTATAATATATGAACTTATAAAAAATCTACTTTTAATTAAGTGTGAGGTTTCCCTTAAAGGGCTACCTTCAAAGTATTTTATTTCCTCCATCCTTTAAATTATTTTATTTGTTTCTGTAAACATTTTTCATGATATCTATAGAGGTAAGGTACCAAAAAGACCCAAATATCCTTAAAATCACTCGCGGGTCAGAGGGAAGCTCCTCATATGGCACCCGCGGGACATATGGATCACTAGCATAACTTACCATGCGCGGAAACATCCAGGCACCCTCAAAAGTCATCCGCATGGTAACATACCCACCTGTTAAGATGACCGGAAGACAATGCCACAGGATAACCATAATTAACTAATTACCTTCTGTTTCGGTCAAAATTAGCAAACTAACTTTTGATCAAATTAGTGCGTGAGGCGAGGTGTTTAATGGTAAAAAGATTGAACACGAGGATATGATTACGAGGGAAAAAACCCTTGATTATGATAATCTTCGTTTCGGTCAATAGTTTACAACGTAATCTTTAATCGAATCTCTTCGGTTAAAGATTATGAACTTAACTTTTGGTCGAATTACGCTTGATTATTATGATCTCCGGCACAAAAAACCCCCGGCGGTAAAAACTATCACCGTCGGTATTATTAATAATGAAATTGGTGATTACAAAGGTTGGAGCTGATTAGTAATCGTGAACTAAGTGATACAATGAGTACTAGCTGCTAAACAAGTGAGTTGTGTGTGACCTAACAATACTATCAGCTCATATTTATAATAAGAAGATTACAACTGTTATTCCGATTATTCCGGAAACCCTAGACTAAGTCTTCATTGCTGCCCACGTTTGAGTTGACGAAGCCTCATTAATATCCGTTACAAACCCACGTTCTTATTAACACATTAAACACGTGGTCTTATCTGCAAACAAAAATAATAAAGGACAGTTGGATATCCCGAATTATAATCCTCAGAATACTTGTATCGGCAGGATATGTTGAAATCCCTAACTAACTCTCCGAGTATCCCGGAACTGAAAGAGTCTTCCTATATAGCCATTGGGGAACTCTTTTTTGAGTCTATCAACATTCTTCAATGTTCATCCCACGTCTTTGACCCATTCTTTTGGGAGTTACTCATCAAATGTGGTCCCACACGTGCTAATATTAATTATAAGTGCGAGATTTCAGGATAACAGTCAACATTTAACCATCAACCATTACTTGGCCCTTAATCCTAGCTGTTATAACTCATTCCACACGTTTTATGTAACCATCAACCGTGTATTTCGCATGGAGTAAATCAACAATTAATATCTGCAATTATAAATCAACACCAAGAGAGAAATATCTATTTATTAGCATTAATACTCGGGATACTAAACTTATTCGAGAATCCTGAACATATTCGGGATCCTGAGCATAGATCCGACTATAAAATTTGGGCCCTAACAATTGTCCCCAAAATTTGACAGTTGCTTTTTACCAATTTCAGCTGTTAAATTTTCTAATGATAATCTGTTTTCCATGAAGCACCAAAATTTTATGATTTAGCACCGACTAAAGTTGGCATCATTACGAGAATAGATCATTCCTTCGAAATCACTGTTTATTAAATCTTTAGAAAAAATTGAGTTTATTAGGAATGGAATTCTTTAATAACAGTTTAAGTTTAATTCAATAAATCAATACCAAGTCATAAACTTTATCTTGTAAATAATACGAAAGATAGAATATTCAAAAATAGTAAATCATACCAGAACCGTTTATCAATTAACCTGGATAATGTCTAGACCATCTTATTTTTGCAATAAGACCGTTGTTTAGGATGCTCATTTAATCCTAGGGATATAGCGATGAAATTGTAATATCATGTCACACCCTCAAAATCCACTAACGGAGTTTTACTGTCAGAGGGTGTGAACTAACAGGATCGGAATCATTAGTTATAATCAAACCATAAGTAAAGTTTTCAAACCACGAAACATTTAAGTGTAAATAAGTGCGGAAGCATAAAATCATAAACCAAGTGTTGCGTCACGCAGGACGACTTAAAACCCAATTAATAACAGTTTAAAAACAAGTTTGCAAAAACGATAGAGTTCAATGTGATGCATGTTCCTATACCGCGCGCCCGCCTCGGCTACCTGAGAATAACATACTAAAAGTGTCAACACGGGGTTGGTGAGTTCACAAGTTTATATAAATAAAGCGTTTGCGTTTGCGTTTACGTTTTGCGTTTGCGTTACCAAATAATGTTAAATCAATTATATATCCATAGGTAGCTAGCCTATAAAACAAGTATTACTAAGTGTTCGACACCGAAGCTGACTGCTTATCAATTGCCTTGCCACCATGTCTACCAAGACCATGGAAAATGTGTTAGCCAAGATTACACCCACTCGACCTCCAGTCGAGTTTAGCGTTGGGTGGGGTTTGTCAAACCCAGTAGTACTACTCAACAATGACTCGCTATTATACAAATACTAAACGGTTCGATGTTATGAAGGACTTTAGTTGGTTCGTTTGCCACTTAGCCTTTACAAGTGATATATAACTAATAACAAAATCTAAAGCGTTTTGGAGTATGTTATCTCCCCCAAGTGTAAAGCGTTTAAAAGAGAAAAAAGGGAACGTGAAACTCACTGTTTGCGAAGAATTAAAAAACAAGTCAACCAAGAGATGCGCGTCACAGAAAATCATCACTAGCGTTCTAAAACAAGAATGAGATTTTCTAAGTGTTGGAACTAATATTGAGCCTCTAGACTCGGCACATAATACCTATGCATGAGATACGTTTCGTGTTTCGTTTGTGAATTGTGTGTGACTCAACAAACACATTGGTGATACGTTACATGTGTGAAAAACTACTTACGTGTCAAGTATTAATATTGTACATTACTAGCAATTATTCCCCACAACGGCAATTTAGTCAAAACATGGCAATTATCTAACAACGAGCACGTTTCATGTATTTTCACATAGTTCAGCAGCTAGTTTTATCAAGACAGAATTCTACTTGAAAGATTACTCTATTCAACCGATCATAACATATCAATTAATTCACAAAAAATTGTCACAAAAGCACACATGAGTTAGGTTTCCAGAACTATTTTTATTGTATTTTTATTCCACATATTTTTCTCACAAAGACCAAAACATTACAGTAAACTCACAGCAGTCAAAATCATGCGCAACAGAATTTTATTTGTTATTCCCGTTAAATGAAAAATCCAATTAATGCAAGAACAGTTGGGTTAGGTTCTTAACTCAACATGTTAACTTCCAGAAGTGGAACCAACCCATTTGGTCTTGTATTTTATGAGATATGATAATTACAAAACAGCCTAACAGCATACCTCACAATTCAGACTCGCACTTCAGTTTTGTAAAATAATAAAAGTTAACTTCTACACGTCCAAAAATTATAAACTTGGACTTTATAGAAACTAGACTCAGCCTAGTACACTGTAATTTTAAAAGTTTGACCAATTACCACATTAACATTCAGTTACAGTTATCTAAACATAACTTACAATCTGTCCAGTACCAGTTTTGACCTTTGATTACATTTAAATCGTTTGAGCAACCAAAACACCTCCAAAACAGGCGTGGTTAGCTTTTCTGAAAACTAGACTCAGAGTACTACCTTTTAGACTCATAAATAGTCCAGTTTGGTTTCATATTTAACAAGTTACACCTCGTTCAAGTTTAACTATCTCTGCTGTCAAAACTCAGCAAGCACACACAAACATCTAGCATGCATCCTAAGCATACGACATATCCCCAAACATGCAATAAACATAATTATCCATGAAAATCAGTAGTAAACCCTCTAGGGTTTACGAACAATCAATGCTCTAACAATCTTTCACCGTTCAACATCACACATGATCATTTAAATCAATAACCGAAGCATAATCAAGCATCATCTAATCCATACAAAGCATAAGAACACTTAACACACGATTTACAAAATTAGGGTTTATGTTTTTACCTTAAAAACGCAGAAACGAGCAAGAGGAAGGTGAGAGATGACTAGAAACAAGTGCGGGATGCTCCAATTATGAAAAACAAGGCCAAAACGGGAGTAATATGGTGGTGGTGATGGCTGCCGTCGCAAGAGGGTGTGAGGGATGGGGGCCGATCGGGTTTGGGAGGGGAGGGAAGAGGTTAGGGTTTTTGTTATTATTTAATAATAATATGTTACACAAAGGCCCCTCAACTTTTAGTTATTACTTTTCTAGCATAAAGTAGAATTTTGCATATTGAGTTAATGTTCTACACAATATTATCAAATAACACATAAGCCTAACACATAATTATCAAATAATTATTGTTTGGATGTTTGTCGTTTATTCACCAATGGTTTGCGTCAACTCGTTTGCGTTTCAGTGCAATCCCGAAAGACTACATGTGTAGTGATTGTCAAGCGTCATTTAAAACCCTAGTTTAAATTTAATGAGATGGGCGTTATAGATCAAGTGATCTTAAGTTTGAATTGACGGAGTTTGAATTAACGGAGTTAACCTAAAATTGACGAGTGTCACATATCAGCATTATCCTGAAAATAATTTTAGAAATTCTGGCGACAAGGCCTAAATAAACTGGCAACAAGGCCCTTTAGAAGAAATGAAGAATCTCTTAAACCATTAGAAACGAACTTGCGACAAGGCCTTTTAGAAGAGATGTAAATCTCTTAAACCTTAAGAATGAACTGGCGACGAGGCCCTTTAGAAGAGATGTAAATCTCTTTAACCTTAGATTATGGTACGTCTACCATAAACTTGTGATTCAAACCAATAGCCGAGGATAACGAGGTAACAAGTCACTATATTTCATGTGCTGGCCCCGCCTCTCAAACTAAGGCTGAATAAACGTGCTCTACAGGCGATCTTAAGAAGAGATGAAGATCCCTTAAACCTTAGAAGAGGTGAAAACCCCTTATACCTTAGGAATAAGCCGGCGACGAGGCCTTTAGATATTGGCGAAGAAGGCCCAAGTTAACTTTATTCTCTCATGTCTACAAAACAGTCAACTCTAAGTGAGGGGTGGGTGTTAGGGTTGCTAACACCCCTCCGATGCTTAAGTCAGTACCTTGTTTAAAGAATAATAATATTAAAAATGAATAAAAGTATAAATTTGAGTACATACCTTGACAGTTTAGTATAACAGTTATCTTCGGGATAGAAGTCTTACATGAAATATTTCTTGGTATGTATGGCATTCTAAGTCACCATCCAAAGTAGACAATTTGTATGCCCCCTTTCCTGCTTCCGAATCAATCAGGTAAGGACCTTCCCACTTTGGTGCGAGCTTCCCATCCGTAGGATTGGTGGTATTTTGAAAAGCTTTTCGGAGTACCAAATCCCCTTCTTGAAACCTTCGAACTCTGATATTTTTGTTGTAGGACTTTGCTATCTTCTGTTGATAAGAAGCCATTCTGATCTTTGCCAAATCTCGGAGTTCTTCTACCACATCTAGATCTTCGAGTAGACTTCGAGTGTTATTTTCGGGATTTTGATGAGTGACTCTGGCCGTCGAAATAATCATTTCTGCGGGGATAAATGCTTCAGTTCCAAACACTAATGAGAAAGGAGTCTGACCAGTAGCATTCTTCGAAGTGGTTCTATCTTCCCAAAGAACAAAAGGTAGTTCCTCAGCCCACTTTCCTTTCTTAGACCCCAACTTTTTCTTTAGGTTATTGATAATGATTTTGTTGCTTGACTCAGCCTGTCCATTAGCCTGAGGGTGGACAGGTGTTGATGTGATCATCTTGATTCCCCAACTGGCACAGAAGTTAGTTGTTCTCTTGCCAATGAATTGCGAGCCATTGTCACATACTATCTTTGCCGGAATCCCAAATCTGGTCAGGATATTGCGCTTGATGAATGAGATAACTTCTTTTTCTCTGACTTGAACAAAGGCTTCTGCCTCGATCCACTTCGAGAAATAATCTGTCATAGCCAACATAAAAACTTTTCCTCCTGGAGCTCTTGGTAATTTCCCCACGATATCCATTCCCCACTTCATAAAAGGCCGAGGGGATATAATAGGATATAATGGTTCTGTTGGCTGGTGCAAAATGTTGCTATGTCTCTGGCATGCATCACATTTATGAGAATAATTCATAGCGTCCCTCTTCATCGTTGGCCAGAAATACCCCGTCCTCAGGATTTTGGAGAATAGTGCTCTGCCCCCAGTGTGGTTTCCACAATCCCCATCATGGATATCTTGAAGAAATTCTTGAGCTTCTGCCTTCTCCAAGAACCTAAGATATGGTCCTGCAAGAGATTTTCTGTATAATATATCATTCATTATAGTATATGGGATTACCTTTGTGCGAAAAGCTCTTGAGTTTTCATCCTTGGGGATAACTCCATCCTGAATATATTTCTTGATTGGGATAATCCAAGAATCTTCATTATCCTCAGGATTCTTGATTCCCACATCTTCGTCATCTTTTGATATTTCATTGACACCTTGGTCTTCTATTGCTGGGCTCAGGATGTGTACAATAGGGATCTTGACACCTTCTGTATCCTGAAGGATGAAGCTAAATATGCCAGGGCGTCTGCTTCAACATTCTCTTCCCTAGGTACATGCGAAATATCAAATATTTCGAAACACTTTGCTAGTTTTTTGACTAGCTCTAGATATTTCATTAGTCTTTCTCCTCTAATAGTATATGAACCATTAAAATGATTAGTTAATAATAATGAATCAACATGTACTTGAATAAACCTGATTTTCATGTCGATTGCTAGTTGTAATCCTGCTATCAAAGCTTCATATTCTGCCTCATTATTTGTGGCTTGAAATCCGCAGGATATGGATTGAGGTATAATGTCCCCCTGTGGCGATTTCAGCAGAATCCCGATACCTGTTCCTCTAACATTTGAAGCACCATCAGTGTATAGAGTCCACTTATCTTTTGCTTCTTCAAGTTGTTGGACTTCCAAGTCTGCCTTTTCTTTAAGTTCACTGGAGAAATCAGTCACAAAATCTGCTAATGCCTGGGATTTGATAGCAGTCCTAGGTTCATATGTTATATCATATGCACTTAGCTTTACTGCCCATTTTACCATTCTACCTGACATTTCTGGTTTTCTCAAAACAGACTTAATAGGATAGTTAGTTTTAACACATATAGGGTGTGTTTCAAAATAATGTCTAAGTTTAGTAGATGCCATAATAAGGGCTAAAATTAATTTCACAAGATAAGAATACCTGGTTTCAGCATCCAAAAGACTTTTACTTACATAATATATGGGGTGTTGCTGACCTTCGAGATCCTTAGCCAAAACTGCACTTATAGCATTATTTGATACAACAAGATATAGAGATAGAGATTCACCTTCCTCGGGTTTTACTAGTAGAGTAGCAGAAGAAATATAAGCTTTTAAGGATGCTAAAGCTTCCTCGTGCTTACTGGTCCACTCGAACCTTTTGTTTTTCTTCAGGATATCATAAAATTCTTTGCATTTTTCTGAGGATTTGGATATGAATCTGTTGAGTGCCGCTATCCTGTCGGTAAGCCTTTGAACATCCTTAACTGACTCTGGGGATTTCAGATTCAGGATAGCTTGTATCTGTTCCGGACTTGCCTCTATCCCTCTTTTGGTGACCATGTATCCCAATAATTTGCCAGCCTTCACTCCGAAATGGCATTTCGAAGGATTCATCTTCATGTTGTATTTGTCGAGGATATCAAATGCTGTCTTGAGATCTTGAAGGTGATCTTCAGCTTTCTTGGACTTCACCACCATATCATCAATATAGACCTCCATTGTGTCCCACAGTTGTTCTTTGAACATCATGTTAACTAACCTCTGATAGGTTGCACCTGCATTTCTAAGTCCAAAGGGCATAGCAATATAACAATAATACCTGTGGGAGTCATGAAGGCCGTATCTTCTTGATCTGAGGGCTCCATCTGGATTTGATGAAATCCTGAGGATGCATCCATGAATGTTAGCATCTCGTGGCCAGCTGTAGCATCCACCATTGAATCTATGTGTGGTAGAGGGAATGGATCTTTAGGACAAGCCTTATTCAAGTCTGTGAAATCTACACAAACTCTCCATTTGCCATTCTTTTTCTATACAACCACCACATTTGCTAACCATCGGGGATTTTGAATTTCCCTAATCATTTTTGCCTTCAAGAGTCTTTCTACTTCTTTTTGAATAATTATGTTTCTTTCAGGTGCAAATTTTCTTCTTTTTTGATGGATTGGCCTGAAAGAATTATCAATTCCAAGTTTATGTGTTATAATATCTTTGGAAATACCTGTCATATCTTCATGTTTCCATGCAAATGTTGACAGCCTTGATTTGAGGAAATCGAGCAATTTCGACTCAATATCCTCAGGGATGCTAGTTCCTATCAGCACTTTGACTTCAGGATCCTTGGGATAAAGAGGTACTTCTTTAATTTCTTTTTCCCTGGCCTCCATTACGCCTCGTGCTGGCTTCTATAATTGCTACGCCTGCTGGGGTTTGGCAGTACACTTCATGGAAGAGGTGTAGCAATTCTTCGCGTCTTGTTGGTCACTGATGATTTTGATAACTCCCCACGGACTTGGGAGTTTCACACATTGGTGATAAGTGGAGGGAACTGCTTTCATATCATGTATCCAGGGCCTGCCTAATATAATATTGCAACAAGATAAACAGTCAATAACACAAAATTTTTGCATTTTATTTACCCCTTCGACATATATTGGGAGCTTAATCTTCCCAATAGTATTCTTAGTTTCTCCACTGAATCCAACCAATACTGAGGATTTGGGGACGATCTCATCCTCAGGAATATTCATCTTTTTCAGCACGTCTTATTTAATAATGTTGACAGAGCTTCCGCCATCTATGAGGATCCTGCGAACATAATGGTTAGCCACATATAAAGTTATTACCAAACTATCATGATGAGGATCCTGAACATCGACTCTATCACTTTCATCGAAGGATATAATCCTCTCTTTAGTGAGAATAGATGTCTTTGTTGGCCTGTCAGCCACTTCTAACTTTCTTTGGTCAGCATTTCTCTATGCAACAGAATAAGAGGTTTCACAGATGTCGGATCCTCCGGATATGAACATGATTGTTCTTGCATCTGTTGGTGGTGGAGTCGGTTTTTTAGGAATTTTCTCGGGATCCTGCTCTCTTCCCTTCTTCTTGCCAAGTAGCTCTTTCAGGTGGCCCTTGCTGAGAAGATAGCTGATCTCCCTTCTGAGTGCAATGCAATCATTGATCAGGTGCCCAAAGTCTTCGTGGAAGGCACACCATTTTGATTTGTCCTTCCAGGCTTCTGGTCTCTCCGTTTTCCTTGGCCACCTGGCTTTCTCACCTAAATCCTGCATGGCACACATTAATCCACTAATATCAACAGAAAAACAATATTAAGAGATCTTAGGATATTCTTCATCATTTTCCTCATCTACTGCATTAATCTTGGGATTATCTGGCTTGTAGTAAGGCTTTGCTCGATATGATTTTCCCAGGGATTCGAATTTCCTGTTCGTCTGATCATACTTCAGGATATCGAGCTTAGAGTTTTTCTTGTCATATTTTAGCCTGATAAACCTCAGAGCTCTGCTTCTTGCTTCGTCTAATGACCTGCATGGAGTCATAACAAGATCATCATAGAAAGATGAGCCTTTTTCTAACCCCAACTTGAGAGCTTCCACTGCTGAAGCTGGGTTTAGGTTCAGAATTTCCAGCGACTCCTTACTAAACCTGGTAATAAAATCTCTCATGGATTCCCCAGGATTCTGGGTAACCCTATAAAGATCACCTGTCATCTTCTCAAAAGTTCTACTGCAAGAAAACTGGTTATTAAACATGTTAACTAAATGAGAAAAAGAATTGATAGTGTTATAAGGAATACTCAGTAGCCATTTCATGGCTGCTCCGGTTAAAGTAGACCCAAACCCTTTGCAAAGACATGCTTCTTTGATTTCCATAGGGATTGGATTGATCTCCATACGTTCTCTATATTGTGCGACGTGTTCCTTAGGATCCGTTGAGCCATCATACAGTTTCATATTTGGGGTTTGAAACTGTTTTGGGATCTGCACGTCGCTAATTAATGGCACGAACCGGGATATCCTGTGACTATCAGTGAGAACTTTAGCTATGGGATGGATTACATCGGGGACATTCGATATCATGTCCTTAAGTTTTTGTAATTCTCGGGCTAAACTCGAACTTATGCCTGCATCCTGCAAAAATCCTTGATTAGCATTAAACGGAATCGTATTGAAAGAGTTACCCTTATTAACATTCTGAGGATCGGTCTGGGCGTTGTAGCTCGTATTCCCAAACATAGTATTTCCAGGGTTGGTAAGCGGAGCAGTTGGAGTATTGGCCTGCATCGGGATAAAGTCTCCCTGATGCACATCAAAGGATCCTGAGGGCTGCTGAGCTTGAGCTAATCCTAAAGATACCGCCTGTTGATAAGGACCAGCCTGATGGAACAATCCTGAGGATTCGGACTGTTGAGATAATCCTGAGGATCCAGACTACTGGAACAATCCTGAGGATCCAGACTGTTGGAACAATCCTGAGGATCCAGACTGTTGGAATAATCCGGAGGGTCCTCTCGGCTGCGACAATCCTGAAGATCCTGCATGTTGATTAGGCCCAGCGGATGACGCATATGGGTATCCTTGAGATCCAGGTAAGTGCAATTCTGCAGACCCCAAATGTTGGAAAGAAGGGGGTCCAGGGTTGTACGTCGTGGTCAGCTCTGGATGCACCAATCCAGAGGATCCTGGAGGAGTGAATTCCAGAGATCTCGGGATTAGTGGTGTGAATTCTTTCGCCGGCTTCTTAGCTTTCTTGAAATCTTCCAGTTCCCTCACGAGCATCTGGTTGGTCTTGTTCTGGCGATCCAGCTGTTCCTGTAGCCGTCTGTACAGAGACAGAAGGTCGTTGTTGGACACCATGAAGGGATCCTGGGGAGATGGCCTCGAACCTGAGAAGACGGGAGTAGCAAGTTTCTTCTGAGCATTGTCAGGCTTCTTCGGGATACTACCAGCAGTAGGAAGAGGCATGGGTGGCCTCACTGAGGATTCTGAGGCTGCGGCAGAAGATGAAACAATCTTGGGCTGTGAAGACATGTTGTGGATATTGAGAGTAGGGTTTAGGTTGAGAGTGAATAATGATCAAAGCACGGTTTGCCCCACGGTGGGCGCCAAATTATTTCGGTCAAAAATTAACAAACTAACTTTTGATCAAATTAGTGCGTGAGGCTAGGTGCTTAATGGTAAAATGATTGAACACGAGGATATGATTACGAGGGAAAAAACCCTTGATTATGATAATCTTCATTTCGGTCAAGAGTTTACAACGTAATCTTTAATCGAATCTCTTCGGTTAAAGATTATGAACTTAACTTTTGGTCGAATTACGCTTGATTATTATGATCTCCGGCACAAAAAACCCCCGGCGGTAAAAACTATCACCGTCGGTATTATTAATAATGAAATTGGTGATTACAAAGGTTGGAGCTGATTAGTAATCGTGAACTAAGTGATACAATGAGTACTAGCTGCTAAACAAGTGAGTTGTGTGTGACCTAACAATACTATCAGCTCATATTTATAATAAGAAGATTACAACTGTTATTCCGATTATTCCGGAAACCCTAGACTAAGTCTTCATTGCTGCCCACGTTTGAGTTGACGAAGCCTCATTAATATCCGTTACAAACCCACGTTCTTTTAACACATTAAACACGTGGTCTTATCTGCAAACAAAAATAATAAAGGACAGTTGGATATCCCGAAGTATAATCCTCAGAATACTTGTATCGGCAGGATATGTTGAAATCCCTAACTAACTCTCCGAGTATCCCGGAACTGAAAGAGTCTTCCAATATAGCCGTTGGGGAACTCTTTTTTGAGTCTATCCACATTCTTCAATGTTCATCCCACGTCTTTGACCGATTCTTTTGGGAGTTACTCATCAAATGTGGTCCCACACGTGCTAATATTAATTATAAGTGCGAGATTTCAGGATAACAGTCAACATTTAACCATCAACCATTACTTGGCCCTTAATCCTAGCTTTTATAACTCATTCCACACGTTTTATGTAACCACCAACCGTGTATTTCGCATGGAGTAAATCAACAATTAATACCTGCAATTATAAATCAACACCAAGAGAGATATATCTATTTATTAGCATTAATACTCGAGATACTAAACTTATTCGATAAACTTGAACATATTCGGGATCCTGAGCATAGATCCGACTATAAAATTTGGGCCCTAACACCTTCTATAAGATTAATCACGATTGTTACTTGAAGAATACATGACCCAAACTTATGAATAAAGGACAGTTGGCCAGGTTGTTATAACCGTGCACATGGCCAGGGATTAACTCGTCCTATCATAGAGCGACACGTGTCCAGGTTGTTATATCCATGCACATGGGACGTATAGCTCAACCTATCACGTAAGAACACGCGTCCAGACGGTTACGAGAGATATTCTAGAATGGGACAACTGGCCTAATCATAGTCCCACATCATTCGGCTATAAATATTTCACGATCTCCATGAGGTAATTCATTCACTCCCCACTATCTACTTAAATTACCTAAGTACTTTCTCTCCATTGGAACTGTACTTATTCTCATGCCGGAGGGTGGTTATGGAAGACCCCCCTCTTGTCCTTCCCGTAACGAGCTCACGGTACTTGTTTTGCAGGCATCTGTCATTGGACTTCCGGAGGTTGTACACATATCGTAGTTGGTTGTTGTCTGTATCATACCCTGTGGACTCATTAGATCCAAGACCCGTTAAGGGGATTGGATCGGTGTTTCTTCATTGGCCCCATCCGTTTTGGTGTTATAACTGCAAGCTTTTTCTGTTGGTTTTTGGTTCGTACGATATGAGTAAGCTTCCTGAAGGGCCGAAGGGAACTCCTGCACCTGTTTCACGTACTACTGAGATTGAAGCACTTGGAGGTTTTGCTTCAAGCGTCTTTGCACGTATCACGGCACCTGGAAGTTCTACTCCAGGTGACCTAGGACATGTGACGGCACCAGTTGGTCTTCCTCCAGGGGACCTAGGGCACGTCACGGCCCCAGGAGGTTCCAACATTGGCAACCCGGGGCGAATCACGAGAGAAACTCGCCGGACGCATTTAGAATTAGGTCCAGAAGATGATTCTGAACCAGCAAGAACTCATCACTGTAGCTCCAAAGCTAGGGGACTCTTATCTCCCGATGAGTGGTTCCGTATACAATAAGAGAATGTTGTAGCAGAGTATGAGCGTAAAGTACATGAAGAGCGACTCCATGCTCGTATTCTGAATTATGATGAAACCCCTAATAGATCCTTTTCTCCTCCTGCAATAGTGAGGAGGAGTCAGATTCGTAATAGTGTTTAGACGGAAAGAGATCCTAGGGAAGTTTGGAGAAAGCATGATCGTCCTTGTATGGTCATGCGGGTTCCATCCTACCTGGATGAGTATGACAGTTACGATTCGTCATATCTTCCAGGTGATATCAGTTACTACAGCAGTGATAGCCGACTTCATTTGCATGAGGGAACTAGTCGTCTGCAAGCGGTAGTTCGCCAGGCGGGTTATCACAGTGATGCCGAGGAAAACTTTTCCAAGCCATACCGTCCGGCTGCTTTTTCCGAAAAATCAAAATTCATTTCATGCATAGCAACAGCCCCATTCCCGGTCAATGCAAAAATCCCAACATCCGTTGGGAAATATGATGGGATGACTGATCCCGGTGACCACTTACTGAACTTCGTAATTGTAGGAGGAGATAGCGGTTGGACTCTTCCATACTGGTGCCACATGTTCGTATTAACATTCACTGGTGCAGCACGGGAGTGGTTCGAGAAACTTCCGGACGGACAAATCAAAAGCTGGGATGACTTCATAGCCAAATTTTCCCAGAACTTCTGTCAGCAGAGAAATCACACTCGTGATCCGTCGGAAAAATTAGACGTGGTTAGGCAGAATAATGAGTTTATTGAGGACTTCATTACCCATTTTAACAATGAGAGTCTCAACATCGGCGGTGTGAGTGAGGACATGTTGTGGGGAGCCTTCCGCAAAAATGTAAAGAGTGATGAGTTGATTTGGAATTTGACCGGAAGGGATGGAATGCCCACGTCTTGGAATGACATCATGTTCGCGGCGAAGTTGTTCGCAAGGATTCAAAAGACTTTGGCGACCAATAGTTAAGAGCAGAATCTAAAGGTCAAATTCCAGACTCCGCGGCCGAACAAACAGGCAAAAGGGACGATTTGGTCAAGGATCCAATCCTCTGCAGAACCATCAAAACAATTTGATGCCAGATCTTTGATTGGCAACAAAAACAAGGTAAATTCTTCAGCGCGGGTCAACAATAACTGGACCCCACCGTCGAAGACTACTACTGAAATCCTCACCACGGAAAACATGAATTTTAGGATGCCACAGCCACTCACAAGGAGATCATTCCTTGATGCTAAGAAACAATGTTCGTTTCATAAAGACATAGGTCATAATACGAACGAGTGTATAGCTTTGAAAAATGAAATTGAGGCGGCCGTGAAATTAGGGAAACTTGGACATTTGGTCAAAGGTACATGATCAGGGACTGGTAAAGCTCCCGCACAAGATAACCAGGGCCCGCCCAAGAAACAAGTTAAAGACATGAACGTCCATATGATCCAAGGAGGATACAAAGTGGGAGGAAAGAGAAGAGAATATATGGATGAAGAATGGAAGAATGAACCTGTGATTTTTCCCGAATCAAAGGAGGCCATTGCAATAAGAATCCTTTGATAATCACAGCCCTGTTTGGTCATTATCATTCGCAGTATGTTTTCTTTGACACTAGTAGTACGTCGGATATAATGTACGAACAATGTTTTGAGCAGCTCGATGAAGAAGATAAGGAGAGGTTAAAGCCTATTCATGCTCCTTTATCTGGATTTGAAGGGGAGTGATGCACCCGCGAGGGGTGATATCTTTTCCGGTCACTCTCAGTGACGGAATCCATTCAAGAATCGAAGAGGCTGAGTTTTTGGTTTTGCCGGTAACGTCTAAGCATGATATCATTTAAGGACGAGAGGCAATTGGTGACTTCAACGCTCACATTTCTGCAGCTCACCGTGTGGTAGGAGTTCTGACCCGCACCTGTGTAGCAATTATTCATGTTAATCAGCACTGCTTTGCAACAGAAAGTTCAAAACCCAGCAAAATTCCAAAACAAGTTCAGAGGACTGAACCAAAAAAGTGGGTATTGTACAAAAAATTCCCGGATCAGACAGTTATGTTCGGACCTGCTATCTCTGAGATAGTGAGAACTTCTTTTTGAAGCAGTTATTAACAAAGAAAATGGACATCTTCACTTGGAAACCTGCCGACGTGACCGGTGTCCCGCGTAATATTGCAAAACATAAACTAAGGGTGAACCCAGCGTTCACGCCGATTGTTCAAAAGAAGCGAAAGATGGGTCCAGAACAAACCAAAGCTATGAATGAGCAACTACAAGATTTTCTTCATGTTGGATCCATTTTAGAAATCAAGTATCAAACATGGGTGGCTAATCCGGTCATCGTTCCAAAAAGCAACGGAACATGGCGGATGTGCATGGACTTCAAAGACTTGAACAAGGCATGCCCAAAAGATTGTTATCCATTACCCGAAACTGATCTCAAAGTAGATGCTGTAGCCCTGTTCAAGTTTAAATGCTTCCTCGATGCCTAAAAAGGCTATCACCAGATCCGCATGGAGGATTGATGAGGACAAGACTGCGTTTCACAAAGACCAAGGTATATTTTGTTACAAAATGATGCCCTTCGGATTGAAAAACACGGGTGCTACATATCAACGACTAATGGATCAAGCTTTTAAGAATCAGATTGGTCGGAATTTAGAGGTGTACATGGATGACTTGGTGATAAAAATCATCAAATAAGATCAAATGCTGAGAGACATAGAAGAAACATTTGAAACTTTGAGAAGTATCAACATGAAGTTGAATCCAGCCAAGTGTTCTTTCGGGATGGAAGACGGAAAATTTTTAGGAGTGATTGTTACAGGCGCGGGTTTTAAGGCCAACCCGGATAAAGTCCAGGAAGTAGCCCGCATGCCTTCTCCTTCGTCCCTTAAAGAAGTGCAAACACTCAACAGAAGATTAGTTGCACTAAACAGATTCTTAGCAAATCATGCAGCTAAATCTTACCCGTTTATTTCAAATTTGAGAAATTGCCTCAAGAAGGCACATTTTAAGTGGACCGCGGAAGCTGAAGAATCACTCCTGGAGGTCAAAAAATGCTTAATGGAGTTGCGCACCTTAACAGCACCACTGTCGGGAGAACCTTTGACACTGTACTTATCAACAACTGATATCGCCATTGGGGCAATACTATTAACGGACATAAAGAACATTCAAAACCCAATTTATTATGTCAGTAGGACGTTGACAGACGCAGAAACCAGATACTCGATGCTTGAAAAGCTGGTTGTAGCGTTGGTCTATGCTGCCAGGCGTCTCCGCAAATATTTCCAAGGTCATCCCATCAATGTGTTGACGGGGTATAAACTCAAGAAAGTATTAAGCAAGCCGGAATTGTCTGGGCGACTGGCGAAGTGGTCCATCGAACTAGGGGAACATGCAATTGAGTATAAACCTAGACCATCAATCAAGGGGCAAGTGCTTGCGGACTTCGTCACATAGGTTCCGCAACATAAAGAAAAAGAATGTTTGGTTGAACAGCAACCCCAAGTACCTCCGGAACAAGGGCAAGTTTGGTCATTGTTCACTGATGGAGCTTCCCGCAATGAGGGATCTGGTGCAGGCCTTAGGCTAGTCAATCCCAAAGGTCATGAGTTTACTTACGCCATCAAGTTAGACTTCAAGAGTACTAACAATGAGGCGGAGTATGAAGCCTTTCTGGCAGGCCTACGAATAGCCAAGAAACTTGGGGTGAAACACCTAGAAGCGCGGGTGGATTTCATGCTGACCGAAGGACAAATTAATGAAACTTATGAAGCAAAAAATGATATAATGGCTTCATACTTGTCACAAGAGAAAGACTTGATCCTCCAATTCTCTTCGTGCAAAGTAATTCATATCAAGAGAAGCGAAAACAAGTCAACAGATGCCCTTAGCAAGTTGGCTTCAACATACTTTGAGCACTTCGCCAAGGACATTCGTGTTTAGGTCCTGGATCTCCCTTCAGTCCCGCAAAATCAAGTCCTAGTAATTCAGAAAGGAGTGAATTTTCGGATGACGCCAATCATGGCCTACTTGTCGTCAGGGATTCTACCGGAAGAGAAGGCCGCAGCTCGAAAGATAAGACACGAGGCCTTGAACTACCAAATTCAAGAGGGCGTCTTGTACAGGCGATCGTTCCTCGGCCCACTTCTGAGATGTGTGGATACCGAGGACGCGAATTACTTGATTAGGGAAGTTCATGAAGGCATTTGTGGTGTTCACGCGGGCCCAAGAATGGTCATAGCAAAACTCATGAACGCTGGATACTACTGGCCGGGGATGCCCTTGGATGCTGTACAAGAAATCAAGAATTTTGATTCTTGCCAACGTCATGCTCCCAATACGTTGCGGCCAAAGAATGAACTTGTACCAGTAACCTCCGCTTGGCCGTTTCAAAAATGGGCTGTTGACATTATGGTACCTTTCCCAGAAGCCCCGGGACGGGTTAAGTTTTTAATTGTGGCCATTGATTACTTCACCAAGTGGGTGGAAGCCAAACCAGTCGCCTCCATTACGGCATCAAGTGTCAAAAAATTCCTTTGGGAATTCATAATTTGTCGATTTGGTCTTCCTCTATAACTTGTGAGTGATAATGGAACCTAGTTTGCGGATAACGGGTTACAGGAATGGCTGAAAGAGCTTCATGTCACCCAGATTTTCACATCTGTGGCTCATCCGCAAGCCAACGGTCAGGTCGAACGGACCAACCGAACTATCGAAGAAGGGATTAAAACAAGGTTAGGCACTAAACGAACAGGTTGGGTCGATGAATTGCCCCATGTACTTTGGGCCTTTCGCACCCAGAAAAATTCAAATAGCCTGCGTTACATTTAACAGGTTGGGTTGAAGAACAGGTTGGGTTGAAGAAGTGTTACATTTAACAAGACTTGTTATTTACTTTTTATTTGGCCTGCGTGCCTAATAGATTAGTAGAATGACATTTAATGTCTTAGTTTGTAATTCAGTTTGGCTTCTTTATAGAAAGTTTTATTAGGCCTACATTTCAGTTTTATGTAATGTACGTTTTCTGGTCCGCATACCGAGTGGGACATCACGTAATCCTTTATTGACAAATAAGAAGATCCTACAAATACTTATATTATGAAGAATAAGACAAAGTATAACGGATGAAGCAAACTTCTTATTTATATCAAATGGGATTGCAAGGTTTTTTATGATGATTACAAGAGAGACGAACACATGCGATTTAAAAAATAATGTATAACTACATTGCCGCGTCTTCGCCTTCCTCATCTTCTTGGTCTTCATCATCAGTTGCAAGAAGGGCCTTCAATTGATCAATCCCATCTTCTTTGTCCGCGAGCTCGGCTATTTGATCTTCAATAGTGAACTTTAAATCATCAAATGTCTTCGTCTTCTCAACAAGAGTTTTGGCGGTGTCTTGGCCGTGCAAGGAAAATTTCTCAAGAGGTCTCTTTCCTTCAACGAATTGAAGACCTTCTTGGAAGCCCGCCTGGCGACCAGCCTGAGAAGACGCAATCAATAGCGTCGCAAGACAATTTACAAGTTCATCACCCACACGGATGTGGGCAATAACCTATTAAGATAAAAGATATGAGCAAAAGCTCCTGATATGATTATTTTGAAAAAAAGAATTGGATAGGAAACGAAAGTTACCTGGGGAACACCTTCCGCCAATAACCATCTTTCGTCCGCCTTGGCTCCAAAAAGTTCCATTTTGTGCTCAGCACATTCCATGGCTTGCTCACTGTTCTTGGCATCAAAAGTGGCAAGGCGTTCATCCTTGGCAAACGCTTCAGCCTTCAGAGTCGTGATAAGCTCATCGCGTTCATCCAATTGCTATTGATGGGCAGTTTTTGCCTCTTCAGCAAAGGTTCAGCGGGCCTTTCTGCTCCTAAGGCCGTTTTGACATCTACTAAATGTCGTTCAGCCGCATCAGCAGCCAGGCGGTTGTCTTTGGCTTCTTTCATAGCATCTTCGGCTTCTTTTTCAGCCTGGTCTGCTTTTTGTTCCAATTCTTCCCACGCGTCATTCATGCCTAACCAGTCTCGAAATATTTCCTGACTAGTAGATATGGCATTAGCCAGGGAGTGCGAATAAGAGCTCAATAACTCCTGATGCGGACGTCCACATTGACGTTCTATCTCCGCGGGAGGAAGTCTTTTGATCAGATACTCATGGCAAATATCCGCATCTATAAATGTCGAGCCTGATGCACAGACCAACGCAGATTATGTACCATGGGATATTCTTCGTGTTTGGATGAAGAAGCCCTCGGATCGCTAGCAAAGGCGCTAGACCCTCCCAGGTCTTTAATTCGAAAAGGCGAATGGAGAGGTGAAGAAATGGTGGCCTTCTTGAAATTGCCTTCTTTTTCACCCTCATGGGGAGGAGTCTCAGCAATGGTAACCGGGTCGAACAACCCTTGGGGGATATGTTGGTGGAGGAAGAGGCGGAGTCGATCCTCTCAGATCTGAAATATCCTTAGAAGAGTCTTCAAGAAATTCTGCAAAACAATGTTTCCCCATCACAAGCCTATAATAATACTAACAACCAAACTTAGAGGTATTGAAATAACTTGAAGAAACTCCAGCAGGAGCAAGCTGTTGAAGGCGATCACCCAATTTCGTCCTTTTGTGCTTCTTGGTAAGGATAATTTTGGTTGATTGCACCTTGCGTTTCCCAGACACTTTGGAAGCATCCGCAGCCGCAACTCGTTGTTCATATTCGATGACGACATCATCAGTAGCTCGATGTTCATCTTCGATGGTGAGATCAGCATCTCTGTCACCCGCCACCTTACTAGTGGACGGATTCTGATTTCGCTTACGGGTCCGACCTACAGTCGAACGCAAGGTATTCAGAGAGTCAGTAGCACCTATGGGTAACTCTTCTTCATGGGGTGATGACTCCTCTCTAGAAGAAAGAAGCACTATCAACCCGCTAGAAGTAATAGCAGTAATAAGACGAGGTTTTAGAATTCCCTCACTTTTGGATAACATCGCCTCAGAAACAACGGGTTCCGGGCGGAGAGTGGGGGAAAATAGAAAATTGTTGCAGGTGCGTTGGAGGATAGGTTCGTCCTTTGGGTCAATCGGATGACGCACCATGAGACCCTCCTCATGGTCCAAAAGCGTACTAAAGATGGAACCCTAACTTGCATAAACAAATAAAATAATTAGGACATAAGTGGGATCCCAGGAAAGTAAAAAGATAAACTTACTAATGTTGGGCTTCTCATAGTACGGTTCCAAATCGGGATACGGCCATAACTGGCTCATCCTCGCACCCACCAAAGCCCCTTCATGTATCTCACGCATAGGGGTGCGTGTACTGGTTAGGGTTTTGAACCATGGAAGGTCCACTTGTGTAGTGGCACGGACCACAGGTAACCCTTCGTCGGATTTGCGATAAGTCATCGCAAACGGAATCACGTCCTCCCGAACCCAGAAGAACTTTGGATTCCACTCATGAAGGATCCGGTACCACTCAGTACCAATAATGCCCTTCCCAGTTGTAGCCCAACTGTACCACCCACCACGGTTAGCAATCTTGTAAAAAACGGCGAACCGGCTAATAGTAGGCTCCATGTCGTGGGCCTGACAGCAGAATTCGAAGTGACGAATCCTCAACACCCAAAGGGATGGACCTGCGATAAATGGATCCCATAGGCCGTCAAGACAGCCTTAATAAACTTTGTTACAGGCAACCTGAAGTTCCCTGTAGTAAAGTGATCTTCATACAAAACCATCTTCTTGGCCGGAGGTCTAGTGGCAACAGAGCCCTCCGCCGGATATTTGGGCTCCCATTCAGGCGCTAAGCCGTAAACGTTGACGATATCCTTGTAATCCCTCTCCTTCCAATGGAGAACGACGTTGTCTATAGAAGCGTCACTCTTCTTCTCTTTAACCATTTTAGATCACACTGGTGAAGTATTAAAAGTTCAGATCTAAAGTTAGAGGAGAAAAGAAGAAGAATAGAAAGAGATTAGAATGTAAAGAAGTTGGAAGCAACCTATTTATACACATCGCATGTAATGCGATAGATAAAACGCCAGTGGAGAGAGAAAACGCGGCCCAATCAGAGGCCGACACGTCAGGCGGGAAAGGCGAAAAAGAAATATAGACTACAAAAGGACGTCATACACGTCTTATCATCGTCTTGCGACAGTTCTCTTTCCACCACGTCATCACTTTTCCCCCACTTGCAAATTAAAATATCTCAACAAAAATATCTCAAAATATATTAAGCAATACAATGTAAGATTCACATGATGACAAAAAGGATTTCTTTTCATTCATGTTAAAAGGTAATTACAAAATATGAAAGGAAATTACAAGTCAAAATCTATTTTATGGGTCTTGAGTGTAACAACTCGGATTCCCCAAACTAATATTTATTAATTTAACCCGACCTGTTTATATTCGGAAAATTTATCCAAGAAAAATATTGCGTTATTCGAGATAATATTATTTTAGTAATAGTTGGTATTATACTTAGTAAATATATATATAAAAAAAAGCAAATTGATTTATATTCAATTTTAACCCAACTTAAACTTTAACCTATTATTGTCTCCATCTATAAACTCTAAGGATCCAAGTGCAAATATATAAGATTTTGACCCAGAAACCGTTTACCCAAACCCAAACCCGTTTACAAAACCCTGACCCGAGTCTAATCTTGAGCAATACGTTTGTTAAATCTGGAATTGATCTATGGTTATTAATCCTCTTACCATAATCGACGCGCTAACACCTCTAATTGCGTAATATCAATCAAAATTGATTCCGTTTTCCATATTAACCAAACCGACCTCAACTCGTTCTTAGTATACATGTTAACGAGTGTAATAACTCAATTAAACCCTCATACACAATCCTTGCATCATCTCCGTCATAACCCCTCAACCCAATTGGATTATTATCAACACCTGTTGTCCGTTCGTCGCATGTACTGGCCGCCACATGTCCGTCCAATTAACCCCCTCTGTTAGCATCGATTTAAGGTAATTGTTTAGTGTTACAAGTTCGTCGTTAAGCCAGTAGCATTAACCCTATGATTAACTAATCAATCCATTAACGGATTTAACGATTTCGATTTTTAGGGTTCATAAACAATTGGGGGATTTTCTAGGCTCTTATACTTAATTTACTGTTTTGATCTTTAAACAACTAGACGTTCCAGCTAGAGGTGCACAAATCGGTTTTTTTAAAAAAACCGGTTCGGTTATTAACCGGACCGGTTTTTTTCGTCCTAGAAAAAAACCGGTTCGGTTAATAACCGGACCGGTTAATAACCGGTTTTTGTGCATGAAAACCATAACCGGTCAAACCGGTTACGACCGGTTTGGGAACCGGTTAGAACCGGTTAATAAAACGGTTTTTTTTATTAACCGGTTTTTTAATAACCGGTCTAACCGGTTAACCGGTTTTTTTTTTTTTTTTTTTTTTTAAATAACCATTATTTTTTCACAGTATAAACAAACCGGTAACTACAAGGCAAACCGGTAACTACAAGCATTAAATCGTTATCGCATATTCGTAACTCAAAAATACATAACTTTCATTTATAGCTTTTACATTAAAAATACAAACATTAAATCGTTATCGCATATTCGTAACTCAAAAATACAAACATTAAAGAATGCTTAGACACGATTACATTAACAACTTGCTGTTTCTTACTCATTATTTTCATCGCTACCCGATCCCGAGCTATTCCTTAGGTAATCGTCGTACGCGGCTTCTTCATCGGTCATTGGTTGAGTGCGTCCTTGATTGACCTCGTCTTCATACAAGCCCGCCTCATAGTCCATTTCCCCCTCGAGTGAGCGTTGATGTTGTGCCCTATCTAAAGAGTCCAAGTAATCCTTGTAGTAAATAGACATCTCTACAGCTGGTGGAGTGAGTCGAGTCCTCCTAATCGATATAACCCTGCCAGAAACAGAAAAAGCAGACTCCGAAGCTACCGTGGAAGCTTGGACCGTTAGTAAATCTTTGGCCATGGCGGCGAGGATCGGAAACTCATCCTCCTTACCTCTCCACCAAGCCAGCAAATCAAGACTTCTAAATTCATCTGGAGTCATGTGTTTCACAAAGTTGGTACCACCATACCTTCCAAGTTCACTGCTTGGGGTGTTTACCTTTTGACGTTTACCGGCGTCTTCCCAAATCATGTAGTACATCCCCATTTCAAGGTCGGTTTGGGATTGGGATTGGGCAACAGCTCTTAACGAGTCATGAATTTGGGAAGACGACCCGTATTTTGTAAGGTAAACATCATACATGTTAGACAAGGTGGTGTTGAAAGCATTCTTTAAAGTTTGGTTATAATAGGGGTTTTGATCGTCGTTTAACTCTAGCTCATCACAAATTTTTTCTATTAAAGCTTCAACACCACCAACATTTATGCAAGGGTTTAACGCAGCAGCACATGTCAAAACAGCGGGTAGTTGTTGAAAATATTTTCTAAATTTTTCTTTCATTTTTACACCCATATCAAAATAAGGTGCACCCCTACAATGAAGTTCACTCAACTTTGTGCACATGACAGCAATTTTTGGTAAAGCAATGGGGCTTGTTGGATAGTAAACCCCGGATAAACTTGTTGTGCAAGATTTAAAAATTTGAAGTACCTCCGTAACGATCTCAATCAATAACCAGTTTCTAGGATCGTACGGTGCACATTTACCCCTACTTGACATTATTTGATGAAACGCAACTAGTGATTCTTTTTGTTGGATGGCTTTCTCAAACATATCACAAGTCGAGTTCTATCTTGTTGGACAATCCCAATTGGGCCCCAACCATTGACAATTAGCTTCATCACAAAATTTTTTGTATCTTGAAAATGTTTTATTGTTGCTAAAAACATCTCGTAACATTCTTTTAAAATTGTTTCTTTGCGTTTCGATCACGTTTAACCCATCTTGCACGGCCAAGTTGATAATATGTGCAATGCATCGGCTATGAAAAACGCTCCATCACAAATAGGTTTATACTTTAATATTAAATGGCCAACCGCGGCCGTATTGTTGGACGCGTTATCAAACGAAATTGAAAAGATTTTATCTTCAATCTTGTATTGTCGAATGACTTTATCCAAGAGTTTAAAAATATTTCTACCAGTGTGCGGGTAATCAAACAATTGAAACGCAACGGTTCGTTTCATCATTTGCCACGACCCGGGGTCAACCCAATGAGCCGTCACACAAATGTATGAGTCGGGCGAACCATTAGGTACCGACCACACATCCGTTGTTAAGTTTACACCAGTTTGTAAGTTTGAAAAGTATGAAATTAGTTCGGATTTAGCGTTTTTCCAAGCTTTAAGACAATCTCTTCTAAGGGTCGAACGACTTACGTGTTGGTAGCGTGGTTGAACATACTTTTGCATCATCGACGTGAATTGAGGGTTGTCGAAGTGGTTGAAAGGAAGTGTATTTTGAATCACAAAGTTTGAAAACTGTTGACGTACCGCTTCAAGGTCGTACGTAAACACCGTTCCTTGATTCGTCATCTCCGGCTGCGAACTACTTCCCGATTCGTCCTTCAAGGCCTTGCAAAAGGGCCTTTGTACATGCGCTCTTAAAGTGGAGTTTGCATCTTTGCCATAAAACTTCAAACAATGTTTGCATCGAGCTTTTTGGGTACCGTTAGACAATTCGCATAGGTCGAAATGTTGCCAAACATCTTGGTTTCGTTTCGTGGGGATGACCCGAACGACCGTTTCTCCCGTGTTCGAGGCACCCATGTTGACGGATGAAGCAGCACTTTGGGAGGCCATGATATTCGACTACAAAATAAGAGCGTATGGAGTGGTAATGTGGTATAATTGAGCGTGAGATAACAAAATAATCGCGTATGCAATAAACGTTTAGAGCGTTTGGAGTTGTATAATCGAGTGTGATCTAACCAATACCCAACCTAAGCTATATATAGATGTTTGTGGGGGTAAAATGGGGAAAAAAAAAACGGTCAAAAATAAGAAAAAACGGCTATATGGCCGTTACTCAACGGGAAAAAACCGGTTTTTAACCGGTTAACCGGTTTTTTTATAACGGTCAAAAACCGGTTTATAAAAAAACCGGTTAACCGGTTTTTCTAACAACCGGTTATTAAAAAAACCGGTTTTTTAAAAACCGGTTATTAAAAAAAACCGGTTTTAAAAAAAACCGGTTATAAAACCGGTTTAGGCTCCAAATTGTGTAACCGATATACAAACCGCCGGTTTGTAAACCGGTCAAAAACGGTTTACAAAAAACCGGTTTTCTTAAAAACCGGTTTCCGGTTTAAATCGGCAAACCGGTTCGAGGACCGGTTTTTTTGACCACCTCTAGTTCCAGCCCAGTTGGTTGTATGTATCCTGGTTAAGAATTGGACGAGCTAGGGGTGCAGGTTCGATCCTCCCCCAGCCCGTTTTGGGTCCTTTTTCTTATTCTTTTTCTATTAAGATTATATACTTATATATTTAATAGTTTACATTATCTTATTAGTGTCATATATATAATAATGAACCAATATTTTTATAAAATCGACATTCTAATTAATTACGTTTTCCGAGTCTTGGTAAAATTATATATATATATATATATGCATGTGTATGTGAATATTGTTGTTAAAAGAATGTTAAGGGTTTTTATAATGATTTAAAAATGTTTGTTTATTTAAAATGCATAATGAAAATATATAACACACCCTATTATTTACTTAATATTTGTTTAAGTATTTTATAAACCAAATATTTTTTTTTAAATATCTAAATATACTATTTATTACAACTTTAAATAAAGATAAAACTTATAAATAAAAGTCTTCTATAAATGACTCTTTTTTTTATGTAAAGTATTAGTTACAATATTATTTAATAAATAATCATTTCTTATAAACTTTGAATAGATTATTATTTCGTAAAAACCGATTCGATTATCTAATACCGTGCCTTTATCTAGTCTTAGCTTCGTATTTAATCCATATTAAATTTCCATAATTATTGTTACTTAGGCTTTCTCGTCATAACTTCCGAAGAGCGTAACTTTTGTTTGCTACCGTTCTTATCACATTCGTTTGTCTCTCGCTTATTGCTAAGGTGAGTACCACATTCCCATATTTTACTTGTTTTTCTCATGTTTTGGGGACATATGCGTAAATATATTTCTTGTATATATTTATACTAAAAAACTGCAACTATTGTCTTATGTGTTAACAACTTATACCTTACTTGTTTATGTGCTTACATGCTTTACGTGAACCGCATTCGGAGAGGTCCAACATAATCTCATGATAGTATGATCATACGCCAGTTGTTAGCCATTGTGCTTCTCGACATCTCAGTTATACTTGCTTATTTGGTTAATTTGTTATTCTCATATGACTTGTTGCAGCTACATATTTTGTTATATATATACTATATGTACAACTAAACTGGTGTGTTGCTGTAACGATTCCGGCAAATTCAGGTATACCCTAGCCGGAATATACTATTTACGTGTTATTTAATATTGATTATATGAGTTATAGCACATTGATACGAATATATATGGTTCACGGTATGAATCATACTCAATTATATAGTGAATCGTATTGGAATTACAATTAACCAATGAACGATTATTGAAACCCGAATGAATCGGGAATTACATTATAGACGAAGTGTATAATGTTTAGTGATGTTTACGAAGTATGAATGCTTCGGGATAGGTGAATTATAGCACAGAAAAAGGATTTCGATTTAATGGTACGCCGGTACGCTAAACGAAACCTTTAACACCAAATCAAGCAAGAGACGATCCATCAAGCCGAAAAAGATGCGTAATTATTAATAATATGATGTTTTAATGTCATGGTTTAAGTTTTTAAAGTTTTTAAATCAGTTTTATATAAATTTTACTTTAAACCGAAAAACGACCATTTTAATTTCGTTTCAAGCCGAATTACGAGTTTAAACGAGAAACGAACTGAACCAGATTATCCAAAACATTATCCAGATTACAAAAATCGGAATGTGTGGCCTAGAATGAATGTGTGGGCCCTACCCCACACATAATGTAGACCGATCGGTCTTGTTATGCATACACACATTTCATTTTTTCTTTTTTTCATCAAAACTCTCCCAAAAATCCTTTCATATCTTTCAAGTATACAACCAAGATCATCACTTTAACCAAGATTTGAAGGTAAAATACATGATTTAAGGCTTTAATCTTATTCCTAATTCTACAATATTGAGAAAAGGAGGTTTCATGTGAAAAATGGGTGAAAACCCGAGATGAAACCGATTCTCGTGTGATCAAGGGATGTATACAAGTTATACAAAGGATCTTGATCCAAGTGAGTAGTTAAAAGTGTTTAGAATGAATTTTTACGGTTGAAATCTTGTCAAATGAGTTTTCCATGTGAAAGACGGGTGAAAACCCGAGATGAAATCGACTCTTGCATGAACAAGAGATGTATACATGTTATACAAAGGATCTTGGTCCAAGAAATGAGTAAAAAGAGTCGAGAACGGATTTTTACGGTCAAAATCGTTGTTTTGAAGTTTTAGCCGACACTAGGAAAGAAATGGCTTGATTGTGGGTATAACTTGCTTGGTGTGGTGTTGATGTGCTTGTAAGTGTTGTATCTAGCGGCTAGCAAAGGCTAGAAACCGAGATCCTTGCGATCTAAAGCTAGAAAACACAAAATAGTCGGTTTTCGTGTGTTATGAAAAAATGGACAGATTTACGTGTGCTTAGAGTCGGGTCACGAAATTTCACAGAGATGATCTACACGTGAAAATATGAGATCTGTGAATTTTTGGTAATTTTTGGATAAAAGATGAATATTTGGTGAATTTAATGCTCGGTTTTGGCCAAAAATAGTGAAAAATAGCAAAACATGATGAAAAATTCCGGAAAATTTAAGATAAGCTTTTTATAACATATAAAAGTCACCCACAAAATTTGAGCTCAGTTGGAAAAGTCTAAGTAGGCTTTTCGGTGAAACGAGTTCTAGGGCTTTCTAGCTCGGTTTTGGGTGAAAATGGCTTGAAAAATAAGTTTTAAAATCTGGGAAAATTCCAGAAAGTTATGAGGATGATAAAGATCATCCCAGAAAAATTTGGGAATTTTCTAAAGTGTTTTGGTATTTTTGATATATTTAGTGTTTTAACAAGATTTAAAAATAGATAAATAAATGTAAATATAGGAAAATAAATCTGGGAAAATTCCAGAAAGTTATGAGGATGATAAAGATCATCCCAGAAAAATTTGGGAATTTTCTAAAGTGTTTTGGTATTTTTGATATATTTAGTATTTTAACAAGATTTAAAAATAGATAAATAAATGTAAATGTAGGAAAATAAATCTGGGAAAATTCCAGAAAGTTATGAGGATGATAAAAATCATCCCAGAAAAATTTGGGAATTTTCTAAAGTGTTTTGGTATTTTTGATATATTTAGTATTTTAATAAGATTTAAAAATAGATAAATAAATATAAATATAAGAAAATAAATCTGGGAAATTTTTACAAAATTCCTTTCTGTCAAATTAAGTTTTGTGCAAAATTTCAAGACCCGAGACTAATCGGGTAATTATTTGTGCTAAAAAGAACATAAAAACAAGTTTTTAAAGCTTAAAACGTGTAAACCGGCAAAGTTCGCATAAGCGAGCTGACTGGTACATGAAAACTCTAAAAATAGACTATTTCAAAAATCTAAGTAAATTAAGTAAAAATAAATCATCCGAAAATAATTCGGATGATTTGGGTAATTTTACCCGATTTTACCGTTTCCGGCACCGAAATACCGGAAACGGGCCCCGCGGCCAAACGGGGTGTCAAACCGAGCTATAATTTCATCATCTTAACTAAATTGACTGTCAAACTCTAAGCAATGTCAATCTGAGTCCTTAGAAGTGTCACGGGGTTAACATTGTCCCCGAATCGAGTACAGTACTGGGTTAACAATGTTCCCAGATGTACCGATTGCTATGTATTTAAGTTATGGGAATTATATAGTAACGACTAGATATTATATTACAGATCCAGGCACGTAGCTGTTCCTTATATTACTCACCAACTCACAACAAGGTGAGTTTTCACGAGCCCCTTTTAATGAATTGTTTTAATTATATTTTCCCGGGGCGGAAAACATGTCTTATTTAAAGTATTTAAGTACATACCG